>NC_138561.1:18588633-18739777 GCF_964273705.1 Natrix helvetica | reverse complement strand
CATCCAGTTCCTCATCTTTTGATTTATTGTTTGTGGTTGTCCTGATTTCCACGTGATTCCTCATTAGTGAAACAAAACTTAGATTTCTCCATTCACTTCATTTGGCATTTCATTCAGTCGAAGAAACTGGGAACGCAAACATGAATTCAAAAACATCTCTTTCCCCACCCTTCCAAACGCTTAATTTTTAATTCCTGCCTTTATCCAACATTTTATTTGCTAGACAGTTGTGATTATTAATCCTGGAAAGCAATCAGATCCCTTCCAAATGCAGAGAAGATGTTATCTGGTAAAGTGATTAAGATACAGTAGTTAAGCCTGCAAAATAATTAAGTTTTGGTTCTTAATTGCATCTTTGGGAATCAGTTAGTTCCTTCCTTTTCTTGCCAGAAATGCAAAGCAAGGGATGGGATGCTAAATGTGGCAATTTAACTAAACCTCTGCATCTGTAATGTTGATTTCTAATTCTCCACACTGGTCCGAACACAATTGATTCCAATTTCAATTTTTTAGCAATAGAAAATTGCTTAGCACCAAACGACAAACACTACGAGAAAGACAGAAGCCAAGAAAAGTTAAAAGAAGAGAATTCTCATTGATCTCTTTGAATGAATGAATCACCTGACTTACCATGCATCAAGAAAACAAGTGTAAATGGAATTAATTGTGTTCTCAGACTAGGTTTTGTTTCTTTATCATATCTTTGTAACAAAAGTATATCTTATTCTTACTGATTTATTTATCTACAACCACAAGCAGAATGCTTAAATTGACTTGGACGTTTGCAGAAAGTGAAGGTAGTCCTCAACTTATGACCACAGCGTCAGGGGTTCCAAGTGCTAGATCCATTGCAAGCAAAAACCCCAAGGCAGGGACATAGATTTGTCAAAGAATAGCTTTATTGGAAATATTGCATCGGCACATCTCTGGTGAAAACCAACTCTGAGGTGCCCTTTGATTTTCACCTAGTTAAAAGTAAAAGTTTTTCCCTCAACCCAAAACAATCAGTCACATGGCTCAATCAAGGCAGCATCTGATGGCATCATTCCTCCTTCCTCCAGCCAGGAGTGAGAACGACCTTGGTTCCCAAGAGAAAGTATTTTGTTTTGACTACACAGCTCCAGCTATCTCTAATCCCCAACCCCCCTTATCCCTCGGCTCCAATGTAGCAGCACTGAAACTCCAAGATAGCTTCGGCCAGGACAGCTTCAGGGTTGACACAGTTGAGACCAAAATTTATGTTGTTAAGTGAGAATATTTGTTAAGTGAAATCGCTGGAGTTGTAAAATTAAGTCACAGAGTTGTGAAGTGAAACTGGCTTCCCCATGGATTTGGCTTGTCAGAAGGTCGCAAAGGATGATCACGTGACCTCGGGGCACTTCGACCTTCATACATATGAATCAGTTGTCAATCATCTGAATTTTGAGCACAGGACCAAGGGGATGCTGCAAAGGTCCATCAGGGTGAAAAACAGTCCTGTCACTTTTTCAGTGCTGTTGAGCTGTCACTAAATGAATTGCTGTAAGCCGAGGACTACCGGCTCCCTTATTAAATGGGAATTGTGTCGGAAAAGAGCCCTGAAGACAGATCCTTTTGAACTGCCTCTCCAAAATTTAATCTTCAACCGGGGGAGGGGGGAAGAGAAGGGCAAAACTCTTTTGTTCTGTTGGGTCTGATTTACAGCATTTCCCAGCTGATCGCCAAGAATTTGCTAAATTAAAAACCATTCATAATAAGCCTTATAGAGATACACAAAAGATAAGGGGAGACAAAGCTTTGTGTCTGCAGTTCTCCAGACCTCAGGTGAAAGATTCTTAAATTGCTTGGCCTGCTTGTGCCAGCTGCTTGATTTCGGATGCCAGCAGTGCTATGTTTCATCAGGAGCTGGCACACTTTAGTGCTAATGTTTTTACTGATTCCCCCCCTCAGTTCTCTGGGGCCAGTGCTAATTAATGGATACAATTCGTAGCTGATTAGTTGTAGATCTTACATTAATTACATGCACATGTTCACTGTTCAGAGGATTATTTGTATCACGGCCTTTTTCCCCCTCCGTCTAGAGTTATTAGAACTTTTTTTTTTTACAATGCATCAGTGTAAAATTGGTGGTGACTCTAGAAAGAGTGCAAAGAAGAGCAACAAAGGTGATTAGGGGACTGGAGGCTAAAACATAGGAAGAACAGTTTCAGGAATTGGGTATGTCTAGTTTGATGAAAAGAAGGACTTGGGGTGACATGATAGCAGTGTTCCAATATCTAAGAGCTGTGGTGGCGCAGTGGTTAGAATGTAGTATTGCAGGCTAAATCTGCCGACTGCCAGCAATTCGATTCCCACCAGACTCAAGGTTGCCTCAGACTCCCATACCTCCGAGCTGGGTAAAATGAGGAACTAGATTGTTGGGTGCAATAGGCTGATTCTGTAAACCACTTCAAGAGGGCTGTAAAAGCATTATGAAGCGGTATAAAAGTCTAAGGGTTATTCCTATTCCTAAGAGGTTGCCACAAAGAAGTGGGGGTCAAATCATTCTCCAAAGCACCTGAAGGCAGAACAAGAAGCAATGGATGGAAACGAATCAAGGAGAGAACCAACCTAGAACTAAGGAGAAAGTTCCTGACATTTAGAACAATTAATTGATCAGTGGAACGGCTCCTCTCCAGAAGTTGTGATGTTCTTTAGAAATCTAGAAACCTTACCCCTCAGGTAAGGGGCAAAATCCAACATTAGAAATTGCGGCGACGTTCACAGAAGGAAGGTTGGGGTAAATAAATATCTGAGCAAGCGCCAGGTTATCAGCTAGTTCTAAATAAAAATGGTAAAGATATATTGGGATACAGTGGTTCTAGAAGGAACAATTCAAGTTAAGAGCTTTTAAGAAAGACTTTCCAACTGAACATTTGATTTAAGAGTTGTTGAAACCTGGCAAGTGCGAGAAGTGTGCCAAATTAATTCTTTACACTGCCCACTCCCATAGCGTTAGCATCAAAGTTGTCCTTACAACCTTTACATTGTCCAGGGCGTGTTACGCGGTAAAAATACAGCGCAATTCAATATCGTGCAATGCACTAATAGCCTGCTTTTCCTTTCAGTTTGGCAACAATAACTATATGAATATGGCAGAAGCAAATAACGCATTTTTTGCAGCAAATGAGGTAAGCATCACGTTTTCTGTTCCCCCCGCCCCTCGACAAAACACTTTGCTCCTCTTCACTTTACCCTGTAATTCCGTTGTTCACTTTTATAATGTTTGCAGTCTTTTTCGATAGATGATGGGCGAAGTGCTAAATTTTCTGTGTTTTATGGAGCACAAAATAAAGTCTTTAATGAGAGAGAAAATAACCTGACACTTTACCATTGCCGGTCAATTTAGTTGTCTGTAAGAGCATTAACTTACGTAGCATGTCGATAAAAACAAATCTGTGTTAAATGTGCGTGTGTGTATGTGTGTGCGTGCGTGCAACTGTTTGTATCAAGTGCAAAAATCAGGTCCATGCGTGAAGGGTCCAGTTAAACTGATTTATTGCTAAAATAAGGGACGTAGTGGCTCAGTGGCTTAGATGCTGAGCTTGTCGATCAGAAGGTTGGGAGTTCGGCGGTTCGAATCCCTAGTGCCGCATAACGGAGTGAGTCCCATTAGTTGTCCCAGTTTCAGCCAACTGAGCAGTTTGAAAGCACGTAAAAAATGGAAGTAGAAAAATAGGGACCACCTTTGGTGGGAAGGTAACAGCGTTCCGTGCTCCTTTGGCATTTAGTCCTACCAGCCACATGACCATGGAGACGTCTTCGGATAGCGCTGGCTCTTCGGCGTTGAAAAGGAGATGAGCACCACCCCCTAGAGTCAGGAACGACTAGCACATATGTGCAAGGGGCCACTGTGTTCCTCCGATGCACACATACACATACATAAAGGCAACCAGAAGGAAGTAGAATTAAGGCACAGTAGTCATACATTTTAGAGCAGATTCACTGAATGCTAATCAACTAATTAGGGCCATAGATACAAACACTTTATTTTTTTCAATTTAGGTTCTTAGGAAAACAAAGGGAACACAGCTCTTTTGTAGGATTATTTGTTTTCTGGGAGAGAGTCAGGGTGGCTTGGACCAATGGAAGCATTATATCTGAATTGATAAAGTCTGCCTCGGTCACAGGGTGATGGACTTGACCATATCTTGGAAAGAGGGCAGTGGGGAATTCGCCAGCCCAGCATTCCTATTGTTCTTTCAATCTGTTGGTCCTCTCCTTGACAATCTTCTAAAGAACATCAGGGTAACAAAAGTGACTGCGGTTCCAAACTGAGCTGTTTTTTGGGGCCATCAACATACATCCTTGGATGGAAATGGAAACCTTGGCTGAATTTGTCTGGCTTTATTTTTATTTCTCTTGCTGGTTCATTTGTATTAATAGAGGATTAGGGGAGACATGATAGCAGTGTTCCAATATCTCAGGGACTGCCATAAAGAAGAGGGAGTCAAGCTATTCTTCAAAGCTCCAGAAGGCAAGACAAGAAGCAATGGGTGGAAACTTAATCAAGGAGAGAAGCAACCTAGAACTATGAAGAAATTTCCCTCCCATATTTGGGCATACCAGGGGTTGTAACATACATACATACATACATACATACATACATGCATGCATACATACATACATACATACATGTGTGTGTGTGTGTTGTAATTGTACTGATAAATAAATAAATATTATGTATATAATATATACATAATACATGGGATGTGGATATATATATCCGTATCCCTATATCCTTGAACAGGAGAGAGAGAGAAAAATTATAGAGGGGAAAAATGGTTGGCGGGCCGTGATAAATGTGGCTCTATGCAATGCGGTATTTTCATGATCATAGTTTTAAAACAATGCCTGGCTTTCCCTCCTCCTCCTTCTTCCCTCTTCCTTTCCTTCCAACAAGATCGCTTAGATAAGGGAAGATTGCTTGGCAGAGGGCTTGATTCAGTGTTGGTTGTGGTAATGAACACCCCCCCCTCCCCCCAATCTAATGACAACATGATGTTTCATTCTGTAGAATTTCATTCCTCCATTTGAATCAAACATTGATGAAGGCT
Source organism: Natrix helvetica (assembly GCF_964273705.1). Classification (NCBI taxonomy): domain Eukaryota; kingdom Metazoa; phylum Chordata; class Lepidosauria; order Squamata; family Natricidae; genus Natrix; species Natrix helvetica. Next base: position 18,734,702 of record NC_138561.1, on the reverse strand, counting down.
CTACTGCCAGCAGCTGTTCAGAGACAATTTAATTCCAGCTGTGATAATTCACCGTGTCAAACATTGGCTGTTATATGTTGATACAACAGCTCTCCAAATTTGCATTTTTATCAAAAGGAACAAATGTTTTGAACATTTTGGTGCAGATGGCATTTAAACACACGTACCGGGTTTTGTTTTTTTGTTGTTGTTTTTGTTGTTAAGGATTGGGGGATTTTCCAGAAAGTAATCTAAGAGAGAAAAGCATGAAAAAGTTAATAGCTCTTACAATCACGATGGGCAAGGAACGCAACCTTCTTAAAAAAACATTGCATAGTCCCCTCTGGATCCTAAGAGGGCCTTTCTCCAGAATCAAATGACAAGGCATGGAGACACTTTTCAGAAGAGGAGCAGGCCAAATCATTTGGAATAAGGCGATTTTCATCACTAGCCCTTCTCTTCATTTAGATTAGGTTCATTTTATCTACACGTGACTTACAGCAATCATAGCATGAGACAGTTTTGATCATTCTTGTGTGTGTGTGTTTAAAGTTAAACCCTAGGTATATATCTAGAAAACACGACAAACACACCCATCTTTGGAAAACTTGCTGCAGAATAAAATAGTTGTGTTGCAGGGAAGCATATAGATAACCCAACTATTGGAGTTTTTTTTTTCCTTTTTGCAAAGTGAATTCTACTGCCACGTCTGACTTAATTTATACTTGGAAGGACTACAGAACAGTTGATAGAATGGAATGGAATGGAATGGAATGGAATGGAATAGAATAGAATAGAATAGAATAGAATAGAATAGAATAATCGAATAGCAGAGTTGGAAGGTCTTCTAGTCCAACTCCCTGCTTAGGCAGGAAACCCTACACCACTTCAGACAAATGGTTATCCAACATCTTCTTAAGATAGATAGAGAGACAGACAGACAGATGGATGGATCTAGATCTATCTATCTATCTATCTATCTATCTATCTATCTATCTATCTATCTATCTATCTATCTATCTATCATCTATCTATCTATCTATCTATCTATCTATCTATCATAGATGATAGATGATCATAGATGATAGATAGATAGATAGATAGATAGATAGATAGATAGATAGATAGATAGATGATAGATAGATACATAGATACATAGATACATAGATACATAGATACATAGATAGATTATCTCATATTCTGCTGCGGATGGCTGTTTTGCAGTTATCACATTATGGGTAAATTTAGTTACCAAGTCTACAATACTAGGTAACATTTTGAATCTGCCCTTGTCGCATATTAAAGTTTATATTGCATTTCAATCTAATGCCCGCCAGTTTGCTTGTACCGTAAAAAAAAATAGCAACCTAGCCTGAGAAATTGAAGTGGATTGTTTGTTTTTGCTAAAAGCTGGACCTGTTTTCATAAAAGCTGTCGCCCCGTTTTGTTTCCTTTTTTAAAAACAAAAACAAAAAAAAGCCATCCTGGAGCACCTTAAATATTTATTGAAATAATATTTCAAATGATAATTACGATGGTAATGAAGACAGTCAAATGCCAGATCTCAGGAACGAGTGTTTATCCATATTGTTAATGCGATATGTTAGATTTCATTAAGCCGTAATGGGGTAGTAAATGAGTCACAAATTATCACTGCATCTGTTACCAGGCAGCTTTTCCTGCCAACCCCAACTGTAAAATGTAGCCATAGGGTTATTTTTATTAGCCAAGTGCCTTCCGTGCCCGATGCATCCTTTTGTGTTGGTGAACTTCAAGTGTGTGGATTATGAATCTCTCTTTTTTTTCCCCCACTCCCATTTTTTAAATATTGAAACAGGAATAAATATCTCCCCGGATGCAAAGCAGGAGTTTTCAGGACTGAGATTAAGTTGCAATATTTGTACCCATGCGGTGTGTGTTTGTGAGCCTGCTTGATTTTCTCGAGATGGTTTTATTTCTGCAGACGGCTGCCTCCTGCCTTCCACTCTTTGATGGGAGAGTAATAATGACAGCTGACAGTTTTTCATAGGCAAGCAAAAGGAGTCCCCTTTTTTTTCTCTTCCTCCCGTTTCAGTTTCCATCTTCTCTCAAGCAGTTATTAATTTATATCATCATTAACGGTTTGAAGGATGACAATTTCTAGCCCCTTTAATGAGGAAATTTCACTGAACGTATCATTTTTAAATTAACTGGCATTAAGTCGCTCTTTCGGACAATGTAAATAATGCATGAAGCAAAATTGCAGCCTCCCTTGGAAGCAAAATTGTAGGCTGAGCAAAACAAAACAAACCCAATCTATCAATAGTAGTAGTAGTAGTAGTAGTAGTAGTAGTAGTAGTAGTAGTAATAATAATAATAATAATAATACATAAGGTAAAGTCTTTTAATTCAAGCTCAGCTCCAGGTCACTAGATGAAGAGAGCTGTGAATTTTTCTGGGCAGTAATACCAAAGGAGATGGCCATGCAGTTTTTGGCAATGCCATCTGTTCTGACCATACCCTATGGCATTTCCCCAAAACAACACAATACCTGGACTTGTCAATCTTTTTATTAAAGCTCTGGGTTTGGGGCTCAATTGTGGGTTTTGGACTCAATTGTTCAAACTCTTTAAGTATTTGGGGTTGTAGCTTATTTGGCTTCACTGTGATACTGATTTGGAAAAACAATCGGAGAGGTTGTGTTGTGCAGAAGCCTCAAAAAATAACTACAGTGGTTTAAAAAATAGGCAACAAATAGCTCTGGAGTAGTAATGTTGTTTATCTGTAATGCTGGATGGGACATTTGTCACCTTAACTAGGGCTGCATAACTGAAAGATGGATGGACTCATAATCAAAAGAACTTACTGGCTATCGTTGGGTGAAAACTCTACTGTCAGCTGAAAATATTGGGCTTGCCACTCTAAAAGTTAACAGCTGTGTTTGTTTATTGACATTAATCAAATGTATAAGGCACCCAACTCAAAATGAATCTGTACTCAATGTACTAGATAACAGATGAAGGCAGTTATCCAGATCTTGATATACCAACAGATTAATAACATTCCCACTTCCTAACCGAATTCTGGTGGGTTAAACAATAATCAGGCCTATATAGGATAGCAGATTTGGTGGTACCTTGATGTAAAAAAGATGTTGGGACTCTAGAAAGAGTGCAGAGAAGAGCAACAAAGATGATTAGAGGACTGGAGGCTAAAATATACGATGAACAGTTGCAGGAACTGGGTATGTCTATTTAATGAAAAGAAGGACTAAGGGAGACATGATAGCAGTGTTCCAGTATCTCAGGGGTTGCCACAAAGAAGAGGGAGTCAAGGTATTCTCCAAGGCACCTGAGGGTAGGACAAGAAGCAATGGGTGGAAACTAAACAAGGAGAGAAGCAACTTAGAACTGAGGAGAAATTTCCTGACAGTGAGAACCATTAATCAGTGGAACAGAAATTGCCCCCAGAAGTTGTGAAGGCTCCAACACTGGATGTTTTAAAGAAGATGTTGGATAACCATTTGTCTGAAGTGGTGTAGGGTTTCCTTCCTGAGCAGGAGGTTGGACTAGAAGACCTCCAAGGTCCCTTCCAACTCTGTTATTCTATTCTGTTCTATTCTATTCGGGATGCTACTCCAGAGGGTAGGAGCTGTGATGGACAAGGTCCACCTGTTGGGTCCTATTAGATGACATCACTGTGAAGGGTGGACCTAGAACGTGCCTTTTCTATTTACATCTTAGTAGATGAATGGAAGAGTGATGTTTCTGTGTTGGTCAGAAGAGTCTCTCAAAAGCTCTCATAGATGTTTTAACAACAAGGTACAGGTAATTAACAAGGTACAGATAGTCCTTGACTTATGATTGGTCAAAGGTATGACTTCCCTGAAGCGCTGATGATTGTGTGCCCAACCCCCACCTGCACTTTGGATGCTTGGCATCACTCAATGAGGGATGTTCCACCTGTTGTGAATTGAGTAGTGTAAATTTGAGTGTAGAAATTCACGTGTGAATATTGGGCCAGAACAGGTGGTGTTGGTGTTTTTTCAGAAGAGACCTTATCATTAACACTCACATACAGGTCATCCTTGACTTAACAACCACAACTGAGCCCAAAATTTATGTGGTTAAGCAAGAAAGTGATTGATTTTTGCCCCATTTACAACCTTTCTTGGCCACGTTTGTTAACATGAAGCACTGCAGTTGTTAAATGGGTGAAAAAGCTGTTCAGTGAAGCTGACGTTGCTTGTCAGAAGGTCACAGAATGGGATCACGTGACCCTGGGACACTAGAACCGTCATAAGTACATGCCAGTTGCCCAGCATTTGAATGTTGATCATGTGATTGTGGGGATGGACCAACGGTTGTGCGAAAAACGGTCATAAGTCCCTAGTTTGAAGTGCCATTGTGACTTCAAACAGTCACTAAATGAATTGTTGTAAGTCAAGGACCATCTGTATCTTGTTCCATGTAAACAAAACCCAGGCACCCCCTTTTAGGAACCATTGTAGTAAATAAACCTTTTCACTACTGTAAAGGTAAAGATTCCCTTCGCACATATGTGCTAGTCATTCCCGACTCTAGGGGGCGGTGCTCATCTCCATTTCAAAGCCAAAGAGCCAGCGCTGTCCGAAGACGTCTCCGTGGTCATGTGGCCGGCATGACTAAACGCCAAAGGCGCATGGAACGCTGTTCCCTTCCCACCAAAGGTGGTTCCTATTTTTCTACTTGCATTTTTTACATGCTTTCGAACTGCTTGGTTGGCAGAAGCTGGGACACGGAACGGGAGCTCACTCCGTTACACGAGGCTAGGGATTCGAATCGCTGAATTGCCGACCTTCTGATTGACAAGCGTTTTAACCCTTTGACTACTGTAACAATCCCCTTAATATGATACAGCCTGCTATTGTAAATAAATGGAATAAGAGGGAATTTGAAATAAGATTCTAAACTTTCATGTGTATGAGCTACAAGTCTTTACTACTAGTACATATGTGCAACTACCAAAATTGGGAGCATTTATGGTAGTGTCAGAACAATTTGTAAGCTCCTTGTGCTGTTTTGTTTTTACTAATATATCAATAAAGTGGCAATTTGTTCTCCAGCTGAAAAAAATCCCAGGCTAGGCGAGGTTCCCTCCAACAACAAAGACAGATGTTGCTAATTAAGTGTGCATTAAAAAACAGTTAATACTGATACATCATTAAAGCCATATGATAATGAGAGTTGAATCTTTAATCTGAAGGATCTGAAGAACTGGGCAGATGTGAAATGGGCTGCACATTTGTGACTTACAATTAAAAAAGAGAAAGAAGAATTTGAGACTCAGATTGTGAGGAGTATAAAAGAATTCTCTTTTAAAACAATGTCCCAAAATTGCTTCACCCCCCCCCAAAAGGAAAACTGGGTTTTCTTTGTTTTTTCCTTGAAGACGTTTCGCTTCTCATCCAAGGAGCTTCTTCCATTCTGAAAAAGAAGAAGAAGTTGAACCGAAGAAGCTTCTTGGATGAGAAGCAAAACGTCTTCAAGGAAAAAAACAAAGAAAAACCCATTTACCTTTTTTTTGGGGGGGGGGAGGAAGCACCTGGATGATTGAGAATCTCTATAGACATTTTTTAAAACTGTGTTTGTTGTTGTTGTTGTGAGATCATAACAAAGAATTTATTTATTTATTTTTCTTCTAGCAAACGTTCCACACTCCAAGCCTTGGCGATGAAGAGTTTGAGATCCCACCAATTACCCCACCCCCCGAACTGGATCCCACGAATTTGGGTGATATCCTCCTGCCTTTTCAAGGCCTCAGTGATCAGTTGGGACCCCAAGGAAATGAATTCACACCTCAGTTTCCACCCCAGAGTTTGGATCTGCCTTCTATTACCGTTTCTCGAAACTTGGTGGAACAAGATGGCATTATCCAAAGCAATGGATTACACATGGTAGGAACATATACATATATTTATGTTATTTTTTCCCGGTCTTTGGGGTATCTATGGTATCTGTTTTATTGCAGCAAAGAAATAGAGCGATATGGATGATGTACAACTAAAAACTTGCCCGGATGATGTTAGCTACTTTGGTAATGAAACGTCTGCAGGAAAATCAACCCTGTTATATAACATTCAGAATAATTTTTTCCTGATTGAGAAAAGGATGCAAAAATGCAAAGCCCCCGTGGTTTTGATAACTGACAATTGCTAATGACTTTGCAGCACTTTATTATTATATTGGGAGTGTTGTCTTTCTTAGGCTTTTAGTTAGCTACTGGATTGAATATTGTTTGGGTTTTAGTTGGATTTTTAAATAGCTTGCGTTTTAATTCTTTGGTTCTTTGCTGTTTCTATGAGCCCATAGCATTATTTTAATAAATGTTAATACGAACCTAAAGAAAAGAAAAGAAAAAAAAGCAACCAGACTCAGAGAGCACCAAGGACCCCACAGTTATCGTCTCCTCCTCCTCTTCCTCCTCTCCTTCCCATTCTCCCTTCTCCTTTTCCGTTCCGCAAACCCTATCTCCTTGTGGAACTGATGATGTCACATAGTTTGGTAAGGAAACGTCTGCAAGAAAAGCAATCAAGCTCAGAGAGTATCAAGGACCCCACAGTTAAACCCCGAACTACCAACATTTTCTTCTCACAGTAATCTTAAGCAAGAAAAACGATCCACTAAAAATAACCAGATTCTCTACTGAGCTCCTTTTGCCTCTTTAAGATTCACATCATCCCGGATACTAAATTTATATTTCAAAGCCGTCTTGATACATGCCCGTCATTACTTATTTAAAATATGCACTTTATTAAAGTGATAAATATTTATTAATAATAAAATTCCTTTATTTAAATTGTATATTTTATGAATGATCTTTCCTTGGAGCCCCTTTTTTTAAATGACTGCAATAAAAAAAACATAAAAGAGGCATTTTAACTATGAAATTTCATTTCATGGTCAATTGGGTTTGCTGTATCTGAAAGAACTAACTACGGGGCCATAAAATAATTATGATATTAATCTACATTCGTAGAATGGCTGCATGCAGCAGTACTCGGCTCCTCAATTTTTTAATTGCATCTTTGTTTTCAAGTGGTTAAATCGGTATTGATAGTTAAGTCACAGACTTTACAGATACTACAGATATAGCTTCAATATTGGGTAAGATATTTTGAAACTGGAATAGTTCTTGAAATCTGAAGGTAACATCTATGAGCAACTGTGTCCATTTGGACATCCCTCTTGCTCATCCTGCCTGTGCTAATAAGGATAAATATTGCTTTAAAAAAATTAAAAAGGAAACTGGGTAGCTAACAAAGAACAGGGAGACTAACCCAAGGAGCTATAGAACATTAGACAATGGATTGTTTGCACACCCATTGTGGTACTCACAACATGTTCTCCTCATGTCGGCCCAAATGTATTTATCAAACTTTACCTGCTGTTTATATACCGTCCAATCCAACAGTGCCTGTAGCAGATTCCAAAATAAAATAAATACATAAAAACCCTCCAAGAGCAGACAACTAATCAAGGAGAGAAGCAACCTAGAACTAAGGAGAAACAGCTTGCCTCCAGAAGTTGTGGTCCATCAATGGACGTTTTTAAGAAGACATTGGACAGCTATTTGTCTGAAATGGTATAGGATATTCTGCTTGAGCAGATGGTTGGACTAGAAGACCTCCAAGATCCCTTCCATTATTCTGTTATCTCAAGCTTCTAAGAGAAGCATTGTGGTCAGCACCAATCTATGCATGAAAACCAGGATTTGGTGGATTTCTAAAAAAAAAACAAAAAACACCGTGGAACCGATCTAATTTCTGGGAAAACATTGTTCTAAAGAAGGTCTCAGCTATGCAGAAGCTTCATCCTTTTGGTCCCTGAAGATGACAAAATGGCTGCGAAAAAGCCTACCATTTTGGGTTTTTTTTGAGCAGGCAGAAATCTACGTGAAGGCCATCCCATGCATATGCAGGCCTAAGCCATGTTGAGTTGTTCCCCAAGAACACAACTTTTTATATACCACATGGAATCCTGGATGTTTTTGGAAACCTCACCATTCCATGCAGTTTTATACAGTCACAGATCGTTCTTTTAATTGGATTTATGGATTGACCCTGTTGAGATGTCCAGCCACAATGTCACCTTGAAGAAATGTCATGAAATTTCCAAGTGTCAACGGCAAAGAAATGAAATGTACTTGGAGCAAAAGCTATGATTAATACACCGTGTCTCCAGATTTATTCTGAATACTGCCTGACAAGTGCACCTACAAACTTGAATGTAAAACCGCCAGAGGCATGAGTAAAAATAGGTTATGTCAAGGTTCACCCGTGTTTCCTTCAGGGCCCTGAGTTGACTAGCTACATAACAGTACTTTTACAGGCTTCTCTTAGATTTGCTGCCAGAAGACAACCAGAATAATAAATAATGCTTTACATTCCATTAGTAAGTTTGGATGGCTGAATTTTAAGTGCAAGTAAGCAGTTTTATTGTCCAACTTCAACAGTCTCCCCAATTATTAAAGATGGCTGTCGCTGGATTAACATTTTCCTACCTCTTTCAAGAAAAGATTAATAAGACAGCTCAGGATCTGTTGTCTTACATTCCCTAACTAGCCTGTGCCTTTTTGTGTGTGTTTGTAAACAGAGAGGGACAATTTTTCATATTGCTGATTAGTCTATGATTATGGACAGGAAAGAAAGAAGCATTTATCTTCATTTAAATGCATTCTGTTAAGTTGATATTTCCTTTCCCTGAAAAAAGAGGGGGGGGGAGACGGAGGGAGGGAGAGACAGAGACAGAGAAAGACAGAGAGAAAGAGACAGAGACAGAGAGAGACAGAGAAAGACACAGAGAGAAAGCCAGAGAAAGACAGAAAGAGAGAGAGAATGACACACAGAGAAAGCCAGAGAGAAAGACAGAGAGAGGGAGAGAGAGAGACAGACACACACACACACACACACACACACACACAGAGACAGAAAGAGAGAGACAGAGAAAGATAGAGAGAGAGACAGACACACACAGAGAGAGAGAGAGAAAGGCAGAAAAAGAGAGAAAGACACAGAGAAAGAGAGAAAGACACAGAGAGAAAGCCAGAGAGAGAGAGAGAAAAACACACAAAGACAGAGAAGGGGAGAGACAGACAGACAGACAGACAGAGACAGACAGACAGACAGACAGACAGAGAAGGCATACAATATAATTAGCATTGGCATTTTAATAATATGGTAATGGCAAAATATCAACGTTCGTAAATGAATTACTGGAGGGAAAAATTGAATAAAGTACCATTTGTGTTGAGAAAAGTACCCAGGGCACATATTACAATATATTTGGGGGAGAGGGGGGGGATATGTATACATCTAGACATAAGCAGATGGAAACCCGTTAGCAAACACTATCACAAGTCATTACAAACCAAAGCATCACTGACTGTGAACGATCACCTGAAAAATTATTTTAATTCGCCAAAGACGACCATTCTACAAAGCTGTTCCTTGGGCTCCGTAGGGTTCTATCTTTTTATTTTTATTTTATTTTTATCATTCTCTTCTCCTTTTGTTTCCCCCCCTCCCCCCCCAAAAAACCCCTTTAAAGATCTCTCTATAAGCTGCCCAACCCGCTGAGTAGCACTGACATCAGTAGTACATCAATTTCAGAAAGTGGATTATTTTTACCAGACAGCTATTGTGACATATTGGGTCAGTCATAAATGAAAGATATTCATGCAAGCATGCAATACTTGTAATGAAGTCTCACTCTGACCTTCTGTATGATTGATTCTGTAATTTAGTTTTCTCAGGCACTGCCTGAAATGAAATGAAATCATGTTGAACAAGTTTTGAATACCCACAGTGCACCAGGAGAAGAAAAATCTGTAGCCCTAGAGGCTTGGGAGAGAGCAGCTGAACAATTTATCTCCATGCTATTATAGCCTTTGCCAACATTCAAGATTTTCTCCCCCCACTCTCTCTTTTTTCTTCTTCTCCCTCTCTCTCTTTTCTTATTTGGCTTAAATACTTAATTCTGCAGGTAGCTGTAAATGGGAAAATAAAATGCTGTTCAGATTTAAAATGACAGCACCAGAGTACGTGCAAGGGACTGATAAAATATCTTGAATAGAACTGACCTTTTATGTTGCCGAAAGTTACTGAGGGATTCATCCTAATAATTACCATATAGATTATTTTTTATTTCTTTCCCTCAATGAAACATTTCAGGGAGCAGCGGTGCTGATTGAATGAAAATTGAACTTGTTAACATTCTCTCAGCTTAGCCTGTTGTACATAAGAGAAGGTTAGCTTTGATGAATTTTGAAATTCTCTCTTTTTTTCTCTTCAGATATCTAAGAAACAAGACAGGGAAATAATTGACTTTTTTTTCAGCCCACATTTTTATTTTCTTCTTTATTTTCTTTTATTAAAAATACATTACCTCAGGTTTTTACATATATGTATGTATGTATGTATGTACGTACGTACGTACGTACGTACGTATATGTATATATATATGTATATGAATATGTATATGATGTATATGTATATGTATATCTTTATCACACTTTATCTAAACTAAATGTGTATATCAGTGATTTCCTTACCTTTGTGAATGCCATACGCTAAATAAAATAAATAAAGCCATCTATCCATTTTCTTACATTACAGCTAGAGCCACTTAGTTTATGTTCATTAATGTAGAAACTAACTGAGGAGAGAACAAACTTAGAATTAAGGAGAAATTTCCTGACAGAACAATTAAACAATGGAACAATTTGCCTCCAGAAATCATAAGTGCTCCAACATGAGTTTTTAAAGAGATTGTACAGTCATTTTCTCTGAAGTGGTATAGGGCTCTTCTGCTTGAGTAGGGGCTTGGACTAGAAGACCTCCAAGTTCCCTTCCAACTCTGTTCTTCTATATTTTAAGTGTAATTAGGACAATGTTACATTAATGTTATTTCATATATTACAACTAAAATGTTTTATTTCAAGCTTCATTAATACGTTTAGTGATTGGTAAAAGAAGTCTTTGTTGTTTCAAACATGTTGTTAACATTGTTGCTACCATATTGACATTGTTAAAGGAGGAAAATTAGGGAACACAATTTTCTAGCCTGCAACATTGATTCAGCCCAGGCCAAGACACTTTTCAAAAAGGAATTGATGGAACCAAGACAAAACCTTAACCTTCATTTACCTCTTACATTTTTCAATCTAACTAACATTAACTCCTTAACTTGGATTTATGTATGCATTTAATAAGTTTCCTCTTCTCTAGGATTGTGACGAATCTGAGAATGGCTTGCTCTAAACTTTGCTGGCAGGCAAATCCAAGATATATGTCCTGTCTCTCTTAATGTTCAAAATTCCCTTAACAGCCCTCCATTCTTTCTCTGTTTCAGGATCACACCCACACAGGAATGCCTCAATACCGCCAGGACCATCCTTTGATCATGAGATCCATTGTCCACATGACGGAAGCTACTCGTTCAGGAATTATGACTCCTAACCAGCTTACTACCATTAACCAGTCCCAGCTAAGTGCTCAACTGGGATTAAATCTAGGGAGTACCAATTTACCACACGCATCTCCTTCCCCTCCTGCGAGCAAATCAGCAACTCCTTCTCCGTCCAGTTCTATCAATGAGGAAGATGTGGATGATCCCAATAGAGTAAGTTATAGCATGTGCCAATCAATCAGTTAATCAATCAATGTGTCAATCAACCCAAAGCTCACTTTGCATACACTTTTGGTGCTTTTCCTCCGGAAAGATATCACAATCCTTGCGCTGTGGTAGTGCAGTGGTTAGAATACGGTACTGCAGGCTACTTCTGCTTACTGCTGGCTGCCTGCAATTTGGCAGTTCGAATCTTGCCAGGTTGACTCAGCTTTCCATCCTTCCGAAGTGGGTCAAATGAGAGCCCAGATTGTTGGGGGCAATATGCTGACTCTATAAACCGCTTGGAGAATGCCGTAAAAGCATTGTGAAGCGGTATATAAGTCTAAGTGCTTGCCCCAAATAACAGATTTTCAGGTAATTTTGGGGAGTTGCCTATCTATGGGTAGAATGGCTAACCTAGGGCTTGTAAATGTTCTATTGCAGCAACATGTAAGAGAAAATGAGTAGATAGCAAGATAATAATAGGTGGGTGGATTGGTTGTGTTGTGTTGTGGCCTGCCAGCAGAACTGGCAGCAGATTCAGACAGTGAGGAGGTTGGGGAGGAAGATGGGCCAGTCCTGGAGTCTGGGGAAGGCTCTGATGAGGGCTCTGTGTCAGAGGCAGAGAGGGGTCCATGGCCATATGACAGTTATCAGCTGCCTTCAGAGTCAGGCAGATGAACAGCTGGAGCCTGTTCCCAGTGTGCGCATGCGAAGAATTGCCAGAGGAGGGGAACAGCTAAAGAACAGGGTTCAACTTGGGAGTTAGGCCACAGGTGGACAATGAATGGCCCCTCCCAGAGGAAATAAAAAAGGAGGGAAAGGGGAGTGGAGTTTGCAGGAGACCATTAGTTCGCTTCATTGGCTCGTGACTCTCCGAGACTCCTTGCCAAGTTTTGCAGATATCGGCCTGGCAGCTCTCCAAGCCAGAGAAGGTCTGTGACTGTAAATCCTCCCTTGAAAGATTTTGCTGGATGTGAATGAACTTCACAGTAAATTAATATAAGGTTTTTTTTTTGTCGGGACGAGGAATTTGCTTCATGCTCTTGGGAAGCCTGGATCAGAACATGTTGGCTGCCTAGTTGTTTGTTTGTTTGTTTTGTAAAAACAAGAGTTAAATATATACACGGGCACCACGTTTATCCAGCTTTTATCGCACAGAGATCCTTTGTGACTCTTTCAAAAGAAGGAAGTTGCCTGCATAAGGGTCCTCATGAATAGATCCCTGCCTTATAAATGCAGTCCTCTCGTTTGTCGTCTCTGGCTGCAGTGCTTTTGACATTTTCACATGCCCCCTCGTTGGGCATTCATGCTTTAAAAACAAACAAACATCCCTTCCTAAAAAGCAGCCTTCACCTTTTCATAAGCGGGGCTCTCCAGTTTGTTTTCATCTTGAGAGTATATGACCATCCGAAAGAAAGATGGCAGGTGGAGAAATACATCTGAACTGCCAGCCATCCGTTTTGGAAACAAGTGGCATATTTTATGCGGGTTTCTAGCACACCATCATATTTTTCTATCGTTTTCTTTTCCCTGGGGTGGGGTGGGGAAAATCTTTGCCATTATTTAACCTTATGCCAAAGGGTTGCGGCAAATTACATCTAGAGATCGGTAGGCGAGTCCGTGGTGAAAACTGGGAGATTTGCACACATGTAGAAGGTGTGGATCTGTCAAGTGGCGTTTTGGACAAGAATTCTGCCTAGGAGCTACGCAGGGCAGCTGCAGAGAGAATGAGAGACTCACTGGCACTGAGAAAGGATTGAAAAATAACTGCTCATTGCTCTTTGACCTGGAAGGATTAACAGAGACGTTAGCAGCAGCGCGAACAAAGGGGCTGGAAAAGTACGAAGAGGGTTGTTTCCTCTTCTTTTCACGCAGAGTAATGTCTTGTTTCTCAAATGTTAGTGGAGTCCATCTGGCACCAAAATAAGGTTTTAATGCTTAAGATGTTCTACCCATAGAATTTAATGTGCTAAGCTGTCCAGAGTTAATGGATGGATGGATGGATGGATGGATGGACGGACAGCATAGGGTGATTGTTGTGCCCTGTAGTGGCCAGCAAAGCTGGCAGCAGAGTCGGACAGTGAGGAGGTTGAGGAGGAAAATGGGCAGTCCTGGAGGCTGGGGAAGGCTCAGACCAGGGCTCTGCGGCAGAGGCAGAGACGGGACCAAGGCCGTCTGGCAGTTCTCAGCTGCCTTTGGAGCTAGACAGCAGTGAAGCTGAGGAACAGCTGTAGCCTGTTCCCAGTGTGCGCATGCACAGAGCTGCCAGAAGAAAACTACAGCTAAGAAATCATGGTCAACAGGTGGACCCTGAATGGCCCCTCCCAGAGGAATTAAAAGAGGAGCCAAAGGGGAGTGGAGTTTGCAGGAAACAATTCGTTTGTTAGTTTGTTTCAGGAGTGTGAAGATCTGTGAATCTCAGAGACTCTGTGCCAAAACTTTCCTTGCACAGCACCTCATTGGGAAAATATTCACATGGCACATTTCCAAGATAATAAAGGAGTTTTGTCGGGACCTGGAATCTGCTTCGTGCTTTTTGGGGAAGCCTAGGACAGAACAGTGACTTTGGGCCAATCACCAGGAGTTTGTGAGTTCTTGTCTCACCTTATCCATGGAATTCAGATGGGTGATTTTGGGCCAGTCCCTCCTTCTCAGTCCAACTCACCTCACAGGGTTGTTGTCGTCGGAAAATAGGAGGAGGCACATGTGTTGTCTAAGTGTGCTGCCTTGATTTATTTGCAAAAATAATAAAGGGATACAAATAAATAGAGATCATAAAATCAGGCACGACTCCAGTCACCCACCTTGCTTAGCAACAGAAATGCTGGCCCCAGTCATGTTCGTAAGGTGAGGACTCCCTATAGCTGTGATGGCGAACCTATGGCACAGGTGGCACATGGAGCCCTCTCTGCGGGCAAGCGAGCCATCACCCAGGTCAGCTCCACCACGCATGCACGCACGCCTGTCATCAGCCAGCTGATTTTTGGGTCAGCCTCCGGAGCCCAGAGGAGGTCGTTTCCCCCTTCCTGGAACCTCAATGAAAGCCTCCAGAGCCTGGGGAGGGCAAAAATGCCCCCCCCCCCTGTGGTGCAGGTAGCCAAATAGGCCATGCCTACCATGGCCACGCCCACTCAGCCATTGGGCAGATAACTGGTTGCTAAAAATTTTGAATGCGTGCATGCACAGGGGAACATGGGGGTCACACATGCATGCATAGGGGGTGCATTACATTATGGGTGTGGTCACAAGCCATGCGCTCTCTTTCATTCATGCACAATTTTGGCACGTGGGGACAAAAAGGTTAGCCCTCACTGCCCTATCGTTTCAAGGAGTCGCAGCCAAATCCTGGTTCTCCCTTTCCAACACATTTGTTTCCCTTCCGACGGGAAGCCTGCTATGTTTTAATCACATCTGGTCATCTGAAAAAGACGAGGCTGATTTTTCTCTCTCCTCGTTTCTGCTCTTCTAGGCTGCTGGAGAAAAGCGAGCCGCCCCAGATCCTGGCAAGAAGCCCAAAACGCCAAAGAAAAAGAAAAAGAAAGATCCTAACGAACCGCAGAAGCCGGTGTCCGCATATGCCCTGTTCTTCAGGGACACGCAAGCCGCAATTAAGGGGCAGAACCCCAATGCTACCTTTGGCGAGGTTTCAAAAATCGTGGCCTCGATGTGGGACAGCCTAGGAGAAGAGCAGAAGCAGGTAAGCGAAGCAAAGACTCCTCGGAAGTGCGGAGGGAAAAGCGCCAAGGATTACAATCCCATCTAATTAAAACAGCGGAGGGCTGATCTGTTTTTTTGGGGGTGGGAGGGGGCTTCGCTAATGAGGAAGCGAGCGCAGATGGGGGTGGAGGGGGCGACACATGACCAGGCTGTCTTTAGTCTCGGCTGAGAAACTCAAGCGTCAAGATCTACCCACTGGTTTTGGATTGTGGTGGTGGGGTTTTAAATGAACCGATGGGTGAACCTTGATTAAAAGCGTTTTCCACCCATGACGGGACAATAACTGTGTTTCTTGTGGTTGTCTGTTTGCGTACATGCCCACAAACATAGAAATACGTGCCACATGTACTTGTGCAAAATACGGGGTTTCTTAAGAAGGTTTTATCCCCCCCCCTCTTCTATCGCACAAAAGGACTCTGGTTATTTTTCTTTTTTTTCCCCTTTTAAAAATTATTTTTAAAAGGAGTTACGGTGTTGATAATGTCAGCAATTGTGCTACTATTTCTACTACCTCCTCCTCTTCCTTCGTCTCTCTCTTCTCCTTCTCTTCCTCCTACCCTCCACTCCTCCTTCCTCTCCCTCTTCTCTTCTTCCATTTCCCCTCCTCCTCCTTCCTCTCCTCCTCCCTCTCCCTCTTCTCCCTTCTCCCCTCCACCTCCTTCTTCCTCTCCCTCTTCTCTTTTTCCTCCTCCTTCCTTCCTTCTTCTCCTCTTCCGCCTCCCCTCCACCTTCTTCCTCTCCCTCTTCTCCTCTTTCTCCTCTCCTTTTCCTCCTTCCTCTCCCTCTTCCCCCTCCCCTCCTCCACTTCCTTCTTTCTCTCCCTCTTCTCCTCTTTCTCCTCCTCCTCCCTCCTCCCTCTCCCCGTCCTCCTCCTTCTTCCTCCTTCTCCTTCCCCTTCCCCAACAGCTCCTCTTCAGGCAAGAACTGCTGTATTTTGTGAAGCTTCTGGGCCTGAAGGTATGGTGTTAACATTGTACCATTTTTAACAGGTATATAAAAGGAAAACAGAAGCTGCCAAGAAGGAATACCTAAAAGCCCTTGCAGCCTACAGAGCTAGTTTGGTGTCAAAGGTGAGCTTACTACCGACTTAAGTTCAACATATAGGAGCCGTTTTCAATGCAGCTTTATTTTCTTTTTCAATTGTCTTATTAAAGGCTTTTAAAAATAAGTAACACTCAATGCTTGAGGTGTGAAATGGGGTTCCTGCTCCTTCTAAAATTACCTGCAAATGCAGAATTAAACCGGTGGGAAAAGAAGGGCCGAGTTGAACAGTTAAGAACTTTTTAACAGAGCTATATGATAGGTCCAACAGGTTTAGTTTCTTCAAAAATTAAGATCAAGGGAGTGTCATGTAAAACCACTGCACCATCACAGAATGTATTGTATTTTTCGGAGTATAAGAGGCACCAAGGTTTTGAAGAGGCAAATTTTTTAAAAAAAAGTTTTTGCACTCTGCAAACTTCCTAAAAGCAGCCCGTTTTTCGCGAAAACGGGCCCGTTTTTTTAAAAGGGCATGAATAGACCTTAGGAGGCTTGTAGAGTGTTCCTGGGAGGGGGGGGGACGAGCAAAAATTGGGCATTAGGAAGCTTATAGAGTGCTCCTGAGGGCTGGGGGGGCCGCAAAATTGAGCAAAAAGGGGCCCATTTTTTGCTCATTTCTGCCCTCCCCAGCCCCCAGGAGCTCTCTAAAAGCTTCCTACAAGCTAAGCACGGCCATTTTTGTGAAGGGGCCGGGGTTTCAGGAGGCGAAAAAATGCTGTAGTCAGTGTATAAGACTCACCCAGATTTCCAGCCTCTTTTTTGAGGGAAAAGGTGCATCTTATACTCTGAAAAATACAGTACTTTTTTTTCCTTTTAACAATCAGGATGCATTGGGGTAGAGTCAGGGCGACTGAATGGAGCTGAGAGTTTACTGTCTGGATACCCTTCTGGATGCCTACACGGTGTTCACAGCAGACAATTACTCATTGCACTAAGAGAGAGAAATATCTGCCGCTACCTAGGATCGAACTCACAGCTGCCTGATTGTGAGGCGAGAGCTCTACCTCTAGGCCACCACGGCGCTCCATCACTTAACGTGATAAGATGAAATACAGTAGTATTGAGACCAAGATTGCCTACAGCAGAGTTCCCCAAGCTTTCTGGGTTGGCGGCCCAGAGTGGTGGGGGAAGAGGGGGAGGGGGAAGATGTGGGGCTGCAAATGCCTGCAACATTCACACGAGTGGGGCCGTGAGCCCCCGTGATACTGATGCGCACACATCAGCCAGCCACTCATGCGGCCCTGTTGTGAATAGGCCGTGGTCCAGTAGTGGGCTGTGGCCCCCAGGTTGGGGACCCTGGCTTACACTACATAAATAACTTTATGTGAATAACATAAAGATGAGTAGGCTTATTGTTGCATGAGCCGCGGTGGCGCAGTGGTTAGAGTGCGGTACTGCAGGCCACTTCTGTTGACTGCCAGCTGCCTGCAATTTGGCAGTTCGAATCTCACTAGGCTCCCAAATTGACTCAGCCTCCCATCCTTCCCAGGTGGGTCAAATGAGGAGCCAGATTGTTGGGGCCGAGATGTTGACTTTGTAAACCGCTTAGAGTGGGCTGTAAAAGCCCTATGAAGCGGTATATAAGTCTAAGCGCTGTTTCTCTTCTCTTTTTGGCTCACAGGCTGCTGCCGAGTCAGCGGAAGCGCAGACGATCCGGTCCGTCCAGCAGACTCTGGCTTCCACGAATTTGTCTTCTTCCTTGCTTCTGAACAGCCCTCTTTCACAACACGCTACCGTCGTCCCTTCCCCGCAGACTCTCCAGCAGCCCCTTCCTAGGGCCATTGCCCCCAAGCCTTTAACCATGCGGCTGCCCGGGAACCCCATCGTCACCCCCACCTCCGGCGCCCCCGGCGGTCCCACAAACATTTCCCCCTCGCTGATCAGCACCCTGGCGACCAGCATGGCCCCCACGCCAGCCTCGGCCCCCTCCCAAGTCAGCCCTTCCTTGCAGAGCCAGCAGCACCAGCTGCAGCATCTCCAGCAGCTGCAGCTGCAGCAGCAGCAAATGCAGCAGCAGCAGCTGCACCAGCAGCAGCTGCACCAGCAGATTCAGCAGCAGATGCAGCAGCAGCATTTCCAGCACCACATGCAGCAGCAGCTGCAGCAGATCCAGCTCCAGCAGTTTCAACAGATGCAGCTGCAACAGATGCAGCAGCAGCAGCAGCAGCAGCACCCGCCGCAGCCCTCCCCCCAGCAACTTTCCCCGGCTTCCTCGCAGATCACCTCGCCGATAGCGGCCATCGGCAGCCCGCCCCCCGCCAGCCAGCCACACCCGTCCCAAATACAAGGCCAGACGCAGACTCAGCTCTTATCGCAGGCTGGTATTTTCTGAAGAGCCGCCAAGTCGGCCTGTGCTTTGCATCCTGGAGGGAGCAAAGCTGTGGATCGGGCGGAAATGGCGCAGGGCTGGGGAAGAATTTATGCAGGAATGCATAACACGCAAAAGAGACTTTAAGCTGTCTATTAGATAGGCAATAAAAGAACTACAGTGTAGCTGGGTATAATCCTTTAGCTGAATTATAAATATTTGTTTTCCCCTTCCTCCTCCTCCTCCCTTCCCTTCTTTCCCCCCTTCCACTCCTCCTTCCCCTTCCCTCTTCCTTCTTTTCCCCCTTCCCTTCATTTCCTCTTATTCTGCCTTCCTCTTCTCCCTTCTCTTCTTTCCCCCCTTCCGTTCCTCCTTCCCCTTCCCTCTTCTTTCTTTTCCTCCTTCCCTTCTTTTCCTCCTCCTATTCCGCCTTCCTCTTCTCCTCTCTCTTCTTTCCCCCTTCCATTTCTCCTTCCCCTTCCCTCTTCTTTCTTTTCCTCCTTCCCTTCCCTTCTTTTCCTCCTTCCATTTCCTTTTACCCTTCTCCCTTCCCTTCTTTTCCGCCTTCCCTTCCCCCTTCTCTTCTCTTCTTTTCCCCATCCATTCCTCCTTTCCTTCCTTCTTTCCCTTCTTTTTCTCTTTTGTTTTCTTTTAGGCAAATAAGCTGTGCTTCTCCCCCCCCCCCCCCGCTTTTGTTTTTTTTTTAAAAAAAAAAACATGTGGCCCATTTTTTTTTAAAGTTTATTCCAAGCTTTACTGACAATATGTGAACTGAATAGTTTTTAATGCCCGGGCAAGAAGACTGAGAAAAACAAAATGGCCTTTTTTTACAATTTTGCGATGAAAACTGTTCCTTCCTGCAAAATTGGCTGACTGGTTAAGTTTTGGATTTAATTTGAACCCACGAAGCTCTTAAAAGCACAGTTGTAACTACCTGTAAAATGTTGATTGGATTTCATACAATCATGCTCCCATGACATCAGTAGGTGACGGTGTTTTTCTGTCATGGATAATAATGATATAAAAGAAATATCACAGACTTTTGCCAAAGCTCATTTTTATTCCTTTTTAATCATGCCTTCTGAAGTTCATCAACATCAAAAGCCATCTTCTCATTTAACCCTGGTTTTTCCCCCCCCCTCCAAATTCTCCAATACTTTGGAATAAAACACACACTTAATTCAATTCTGCTCATAACCACCCATTAAAAAAGAAACTGAATATTCTATTCTGTGTTTGGGCGAACTTTCAGATTTAATACACTGTATTTTTTAAAAAAAGGAAATGCACTTAAATAAACTGTTATTACAAAAAAAAAAGTAAGAAGAAAAAAAATGTTGAGTTTTTAAAATATGATGTAATATTGGTAGATTATTTAAAGGGGGTTGCCACATCGGAATAATCAGTGTAAATATTTTCTTTAAAAGGTTGTAAGTTTTCAGATCATGTGTTGTAAAGTTTTCATAAATGAGGCTTTAATGTAAACAGTGGTAACACGAATGATTTAATTGCGGCGTTGCTTATTGTGTTTTTATGCTGTTTTATACTTTTTTATGAGTTACAATAGCAGCAATTAAGTTGTTTGTATTTTGCTTATCTAAAGCAAATGCTTTTATCTTGCTATAGAATAAACACATTTCAGGAAAAAAAAACCAATTACCACCATCAGCCAGCTTGGCAAAATTGTAATTAGTGATGAATATGGAATATGGATGGAACATTTGAAGGGTCCATCTGGTGACAATGTTGGCCTATGGAAGGTTGGAATCCTTCGACCTCGTACTCCTTGATTTACGACCACAATTCAGCCCAAAATAACAACAGTTATTGACACTATGGAATACGCAGCCATATCCTAATAATACATATTAGAATAGGAATAGAATAGAATAGAATAGAATTTTATTTGGCCTCTTTAGAAGGCCAAATCCTGAAGATGAAACTCAAATAGTTTGGCCACCTAATGAGAAGAAAGGACTCACTGGAGAAGAGCCTCATGCTGGTAAAGATGGAGGGCAAAAGAAGAAGGGGACGGCAGAGAATGAGGTGGCTGGATGGAGTCACCAAAGCAGTCAGCATGAGCTTAAATGGACTCCAGAGGATGGTAGAGGACAGGAAGACCTGAAGGAACATTCAAGGCATTGTGATGGGTTGGACACGACTTCGCAACTAACCACAAGAATAGAATAGAATAGAATAGAACAGAACAACATGGACAGAATGGAATGGAATGGAATAGAATAGAATAGAATTCTTTATTGGCCAAGTGTGATTGGACACAGGAGGAATTTGTCTTTGGTGTACAAGCTCTCGTACATAAAAACTATAAGTGATAACTCATAATCATAGTCCTCATAAAAATACATTCATCATAAATCATAAGATAAAACTTAGTGATAACTACAACACTTGATAGATAGATAGATAATACCAAAGAGTTGGCTCATGAAGACAACATTGCAAAATAATTTCCCCCCAAATCATGAAAAGGTGGCATCTGATGGAGGAAACTCCAAATCCATCTTTGCCCATTGGGTCAATAAATGCATCCCCACCCCCTTATGTACCAACAAAACAGTATATTGCAATTAGGATAATGCTCAGTGACATTGTTTTTTTTTTTTTTGCATAGATCTCCCTCTGTGTATTTAGTTCAGAATCCATTGATTTTTTTAAAAATCTGTTTTATCTAGGTTGACCTTAAAAATCATAGTGTCTGTCCTATGAGAAAGGAAATCAGGAGCCCTGTTGTACTCGCTGTTTTACATCTCCCCCCTCCTCTCTTTTCTCCATACAAGGAAAACAGTTTGACCACTATCCCCAATTGTCTTGCATGATTAATTACAGCATCTGTCCTGTCAGAAGCTATAATGAAGAGGTCTTGATAAAAATTGCAAATTACCACTGGCAAACCATCTTTAAACTGCTTACGATAAAATGGAAAAACAGCAAATCAGGAACCTGAGTAGAATCCTAATCGTGAGGAGAATAACAGCAGAGAGTTGCAGCGTTCAGGGCTCTTGCCCTCAAAATGAAATTCACAAAGCACCGGCTTTAAAGCTGCTATCCGTCCAGAAATATTACATGGTGTTCCCCAAAAGTGACTTCTGTGGAGCTTTTAAATAATGTTGGGAGAAAGAACATAGAGTGTACAGGAAATTTCTGTTAAGAGTGCATTACAGGGTGGCTTACAGATTTGAGTTGATTGCATTTTATTCCCAGTGAAATCAATAGGCTTAAAGCAGAATAGGAATAGAATAGAAACTCTACAAGAACAGCAAATCTAGACATCCTACTAAAAAGCAGAGGCATCACCCTGCCAACCAAAGTGTGTGTAGTCAAGGCTACGATTTTCCCAGTTGCAATGGATGGCCATGAAGGTTGAACCATAAAAAAGCTGAGCACCAAAGAATGGAGGCCTTTGAACTATGGTGCTGGAGAAGGTGCTGGAGAAGACTCCTGCGAGTCCCTTGGACTGCAAGGCGATCAAACTGGTCAGTCCTAGAGGAGATCAACCCTGACTGCTCTTTAGAAGGCCAGATCCTGAAGAGGAAACTCAAATGCTTTGGCCACCTAATGAGAAGGAAGAACTCACTGGAGAAGAGCCTTAATGCTGGGAAAGATGGAGGGCAAAAGAAGGAGGGGACGACAGAGAATGAGGTGGCTGGATGAAGTCACCGAAGCAGAAGGCATGACCTTAAATGGGCCCCAGAGGATGGTAGAGGACAGGAAGACCTGGAGGAACATTGTCCATGGGGTCGCGATGGGTCGGACACGACTTTGCAACTAACAAGAAGAATAGAATAGAGTAGAATAGAATAAGAATAGAATCAAGACTAGATGACTAGACTAGACTAGAAAATAAAGAATAAAATAGAACTTCCAGTGTTGTAGGATTCACAATTTCTGGAGGCAAGTTGTTAATTTCAGTGGGACCCCAAGTCAGCATCCAAGGAACTTAAGATACTGCAGCCTTCCAAAATATATTGTGGCAGAGAAGAGATTGACTGGATACCTTCCTTGGTCAGGTGACACCTGTCATCTTCATCACCTCTCCATTCTTAAGACTCCCAACGCTGATAGGATGGGGAAAGGTCTCTATTTCCCTAACAAATTCACATCAAGAAGAATAGAAACCATAGCAGCCAGCTCCAAGCCATCATACATGGTGCATACCCTAAGTTCTTACCACCTTTAAGCCTTCCTTAAACCTGTTTTTTTTTTCTCCCTGGTTCTCCCTAATTTTTGGACTGTCCCTCAAAAGTCATGTGAAGCTAAAGAGAAAATTATTGGCAAGGAAATAAAGTTTTTAACTTCTTCTGAGGATATTAATCCAATTTAGCAATTGCAGGAGAAGCCATAAGGTGCCCATTTCTTTCTCCTGAAAAGAGGCAAGATGGCAGGGATTAAGAATCCTGCTCCAGCAGCTGCTCTTTGAGGTAGCTGCTGCTTCATTAATCAAATGTTTGAGTTGACCCTATTAATTCATTATTATTTTTTACTTTATTTTTTCGCATTTCTATAGGTCCATAATTCAAAGACTCCGGGTGTAACAACCATAAAAGGGTAAAACAATACAGATAGGGAAGCAATGCAAAGAATGATCTTTATGTCTCAACTAGGTAATTTTCCACTCTGCACTTAACGGGGAGCTTCCCTTCAAACAATCAAGCTTTATTTGGGAAGAAGCACTCTTTTGTTTCAGAAAAGAAGCCATTTCTCAAGTCAAAATAATGAACTAATTATGTGCATGCCTAGCTCATCCCTTGAATATGTCAACTTTAATCAAAAGTGAGACAAAATAGATAGTTGTAAGATCTTCACCATCAGCATCCTTAACAGATTGATAGATTGACAGAAAATGAGTGAGAAAGAGAAAAGATAGATAGATAGATAGATAGATAGATAGATAGATAGATAGATAGATAGATGATAGATAGATGATAGATAGATGATAGATAGATAGATAGATAGATAGAAAAAGAAAGAAAAAAAGATAGAAAGATGACAGACATAAAGACAGATGATAAATGGATGATAGGCAGATAGGCAAATAATGATAATTTGTACATAAAGATTAGTAGATAGACAGACAGACATAATTAGTTAAAGAGATGGATAAATGATGGGTGGATAGCAGAGGTGGATTGTAAATCCCTTTTGCTACTGGTTCTGTCGTGCACGTGCACGCAATACTTCTGCGCATGCACAGAAGTATCCGGGTGGGTGGGCGGAGCCTCCCCTGCCGCTACTACCGGTTCGCCCGATCCAGGCCAAATCGGGAGCAACCCACCTCTGGTGAATGGATGGATGGATGGATAGGGAGGGAGGTAAAGATAGATAAATAATGGGTGTGTAGATAATACAATAATAAATAATACAATACAATGCATAGCATAGTTGGAAGGGACCTTGGAGGTCTTCTAGTCTAACCCCCTCCCTAGGCAGGAAACCCTATACCGTTCCAGACAAATGGCTATCCAACATCTTCTTAAAGACTTCCAGTGTTGGGGCATTCACAACTTCTGGAGGCAAGCTGTTCCACTGATTAATTGTTCTCACTGTCAGGAAATTTCTCCTCAGTTCTAAGTTGCTTCTCTCCTTGATTAGTTTCCACCCATTGCCTCTTGTTCT
Source organism: Natrix helvetica (assembly GCF_964273705.1). Classification (NCBI taxonomy): domain Eukaryota; kingdom Metazoa; phylum Chordata; class Lepidosauria; order Squamata; family Natricidae; genus Natrix; species Natrix helvetica. Next base: position 18,710,393 of record NC_138561.1, on the reverse strand, counting down.
ACCCTCAGGTGCCTTGGAGAATAGTTTGATTCCCTCTTCTTTGTGGCAACCCCTGAGATATTGGAACACAGATAGATGATAGATAGATAGATAGATAGATAGATAGATAGATAGATAGATAGATAGATAGATAGATAGATAGATGATAGATAGATAGATAATAGATAGATAGATGATAGATAGATAGATAGATAGATAGATGATAGATAGATAGATAGATAGATAGATAGATAATAGATAGATAGATAGATAGATAGATAGATAGATAGATAGATAGATGATAGATAGATAGATGATAGATAGATAGATAGATAGATGATAGATAGATAGATGATAGATAGATAGATAGATAGATAGATAGATAGATAGATAGATAGATAGATAGATAGATAGATAGATAGATAGATAGATAGATAGATAGATAGATGATATATAGATGTAGGTAGGTAAAGAGAGAAAAATAATGGTTGGATGGATGGATGTAGGGAGGAAGAAAACCCCAAGTATATGCATGCAGGCACACACACACACACACACACACACACACACACACACACAAACACCTCAATTACAGCTAATTGAATATAGCAATCAACACTCTTGAAAGCTCCTGAAATTCTTACCTTCAAGAAATGAAACCTAAACCACATATGACAGTAATTGTATATATGGCCTGTAATTGCAGGCTTGCATTGCTTGCAAAATGTCACAGTGATAGGAGTTAATGACAAAGCAAGCCTGTTTCCCTTCGTTTGGGAAGAGAAGGCAGTACAATTCCACCCATTAACCAATTTCATCTAGCCTGTGTTTCCTCATATGAGACGAAGGGCTGCAAACCCATCGATGATCAGCCTTGGAAGGAAATGGCTATTATTAAAAGTCACTTGAGGGCATCCTGAAATCCAAACTTGGTTGCAAAGAAGCGAATCTGTTGAACACATTATTTGATTCTGGGTCTGTATTGTGCTGCAAAAAAAATGAAAACATCAAAATATATTTATGATTGAAATAGATTTGATATCTCCCTCCCTCCCACCTTCCTTCTTTCTTTCCTTCCTTCCTTCCCTCCCTCCCTCCTTCCTTCCCTCCCTCCCTCCCTTCCTTATTTATCTTCCAAAGAAAAAGAATATATTCTAAGCAAAGATTTATGAACAGAAATCCTTCCTTCCTTCCTTCCTTCCTTCCTCCCTCCCTCCCTCCTTCCCTCGATCCACCTATCCATCCTAGCTGAATATATGTGTGTCTTCTAAATTGCAGAGCTTCAGTTCATAGGATAGGGCAGAGTTTCATGCAGTGATGTGATCAAAATTCAGATGCTTGGCAATTGGCTCATATTTATGACCGTGTCCTGCCGGTTGTGTGATCCCCTTCTGCGAACTCCTGACAAGCAAAGTTATTGGGCAGCCAGTTTCACTTAACAGCTGCAACTTAGCAACTGCAGGGATTCACTTAATCACTGTGGCAAGAAAGGTCATAAAGTGGAGCAAAATTCACTTAACAAATGTCTCACTTAACAACACAAATTTTGGACTTAATTGTGGTTGTAAGTCAAGGGCTACCTGTAGTTATGTCAGGGTGGGTCATACAACTATGGGTATCATTTTATGGTAACTCTGAAAACTCTGAAAAGTGAAAAGCAGGAGATATATTGGATTTTTCCTTGACTTGGAGTGTCTGTGTATATATGTGTGTGAAGAGTTAAGCTAACTTTCTACCTGGTATGAAATCCTGTAATTCGCATATCTAGAAAAACTTGGAAATATCAGCAAATAACCTGAGAACATTCCTATATGCAGAACACGGTTGTCTTGTTAATAGATTTTTTGCTAAAATGCTCCTACAGTAGTCTTCATCATTAGTCAGTTTCAGGAGGTTTGTTGAGTACCAAAAACAATGAGTACCAAACCCATTTTTCCCCTAAGGAATAATGTAGTAAATCACAAGGCAACCGACACCGACGATCTGACTTGTGTGTTGATTACAGAACAAACAATGAGTACCGGGACAAAACTTTCTCACCAAAATGTGTTGAGTACCAAATTTGATGAGTTTCATTGTTAATCCGTTCCGGGAGGTATGATGAGTACCAAAACTGATGAGTACCAAACTCATTTTTCCCATAAGGAATAATGTAGTGAATCACAAGGCAACCGACACCGATGTTCTGGCTTATGCGTTGATTACCAAACAAACAATGAGTACTGGGACAAAAAGTTTTCAGCAAAATGCATTCAGTACCAAATTTGATGTGTTTCAAAGCAGTTAAGTGGATATTAAGATATCACTGTTAAGTCTCAGACACAGCAGATATTCTGCAACCTTGTTCATAATTTGCCTTTGAATTGTTTATCACACCCCTCCAAGGCCACAACATTCTCTTAAACTGTATTCCTGTACAACCGGTGCTGGAATGGCGTTGTATGTTAAGGGAGTCCCACTCTCCCATCTGACACCTGTGAAATAATGTTTTTTTCCCTCCTATCATTAATAAGACCTCTCCTCCCTCTGCTTTTTCCCAAGGTCCCTCCACTTATCACCCTGTTAACTATATTCCACTTTCACATTAACCCAGGCTGACATATGGTGAAGGAACATAAGGAGTTTTAGGGGTTTTTTTCCGAAACAGGTTCATTACTTATCAAACATGAATAAACCCTTTAAATGTTTCCATGATATATGATTACCTGCCCATTGTGGCTTGAAGGGTATTCTCTCACATAACCCTTCCCCTTCCTTCTTTCTTTCTTTCTTTCTTTCTTTCTTTCTTTCTTTCTTTCTTTCTTTCCCTTCTTTCTTTACTTTCTTTCTTTACTTCCTTCCTTCCTTCCTTTTCTTGCTATGAAACAGATGGATGAACTATTTCAAGCTTAAGTAGAGGAAATTCCATACAAGTGTTGCCTTAAGGAAGGAGAAAGAGGAGGAGGAGGAAAGGAAAGAAGGAAGGAAGGAATGAGAGGAGGAGGAGGAGGAGAGAAGAAAGGAGGAGGAAGGAAGGAAGAAGAGGAAGAGGAGAAGGAAGGAGGAAGAGGAAGGAAGAAAGAAAGAAGAGGAGGATAAGAAGGGGAGGAGAAGAAGAGGAGAAGAAAGGAGGAGGAAGGAATGAAGAAGAGGAGAAGAAGAAGGGACGAGGAGGAGGAGGAGAAGACAAGGAAGGGAAGAAAGAAGGAGGAGGAAGGAAAAAAGAAGAGGAGGAGAAGAAGGGAAGAGAAGAGGAGGAGGAGGAAGGGGAGAAAGCTGAAAACAAAATAAAAATAAAATAAGACATATGAAGAGCCCCTCACTCCCCACCCCTCCCCTCCTCTCCCCTATTTCTCACTTCATGGAGTATTCATGGAGTATTTTTCAGCCCTGGATTTCATCCTAACCTTTCCCTCCTTGCTTTGTTTGTCTTTTGTTTCGCAACAGCTGTTATTATCGTTTTTTGGTCAGCTGTGATTGCTGGAGGCGAAAGAGGACCAGATGGTGTTTTGCGATGCATGAATGGCGAGTTAGAAAAGCCGGGGTTGAATAGGCCAACTCTGAATGGTGTCTAAGAACCACCTGCCCCTTCAGCTGCGGATCAGCCTCGCCCGATCTCCCTCGGACCAACCTACAGCCGGGAGAGGCCCGGAGAGCATCGTGGTGGATTTCCACCCATATTGATCTCTCCTTGCACTAACCACATAATGCGAGTGTACAGTCAATTTGAATTAATTGGATATGACACAGCAAGTACAAGTAATCTATCACAGAGTTTGTCTGGTGTGCTATGGGAATTCCTCCCCTCCCTGTGTCCCAGGAACACATGAATCTGTAACAATATACATTAATTAACTGCGTAGTAAGGAGCAAGCGTGGGGGAATGCTGGCTTTTAAGGGGGGGGGGAATGCCTTGTGGGGCTCGCACACTTTACAGAAAGCAAAAACCCCACCTCTATTTATGTGGCTTTGTCTTTGAATGAAATCCACTCACATCTTCTCACCCTAAAGGACCCCTGTAGAGTGGTTGCGCAAACAAACAATAAAATTAAGGATGAGGAAAGGGCAGCACAATAGTAATAAATGTAAAATACAAGGACATAATTAAACAGTAAAGAATGAAGGACGTGTGAAGAATGCAGCAGGCCGATTACATACTGTACGGAAAAGGAAAGCGCATTTTGTTTAAATGTGCACACGGGGTACATTTTTAGAATCTTGTCAAAGGGTTATCAAAATCTACACTTTTATTTCATCTAGTTATCTCTTTTATGAAACAAAAGGTAAAGGTCAAGGTTCCCCTTGCACATATATGCTACTCGTTCCCGACTCTAGGGGGGGCGGTGCTGATCTCCGTTTCAAAGCCGAAGAGCCAGCGCTGTCCGAAGACGTCTCCGTGGTCATGTGGCTGGCATGATTCAATGTCAAAGGTGACCGGAATACTGTTACCTTCCCACCAAAGGTGGTTCCTATTTTTCTACTTGCATTTTTATGTGCTTTCGAACTGCTAGGTTGGCAGAAGCTGGGACAATAGAGTAGCGTAGAGTAGAGTAGAGTAGAGTAGAGTAGAGTAGAGTAGAGTAGAATGGAATGGAATGGAATGGAATGGAATAGAATAGAATAGAATAGAATAGAATAGAATAGAATAGAATAGAATAGAATAACTGAGTTGGAAGGGACCTTGAAGGTCTTCTAGTCCAACCCCCTGCTTAGAAAACCTACACCACTTCAGACAAATGGATATCCAACATCTTCTTAAAAACATCCAGTGTTGGAACATTCACAACTTCTGGAGGCAAGTTGTTCCACTGGTTAGAACTGATTGTTCTAACTGTCGGGAAGTTTCTCCTTATTTCTAAGTGGCTTCTCTCCTTGATTAGTTTCCACCCATTGCGTCTTGTCCTGCCTTCAGATGCTTTGGAGAAGAGCTTGACTCCCTCTTCTTTGTGGCAGCCTCGGAGATATGGAAGACTGCTACCATGTCTCTCCTAGTCCTTCTTTTCATTAAACTGGATATATCCAGTTCCCGCAACCGTTCTTCATATGTTTTAGCCTCCAGTCCCCTAATCACCTTTGTTGCTCTTCTCTGCACTCTTTCTAGAGTCTCCACATCTTTTTTACATTGTGGCGACCAAAACTGGATGCAGTATATTCCAAGTGTGGCCTTACCCAGCAATTATAAAGTGGTATATGAGTAACACCCAGCTTGCCTTTGGTCCCCTGATAAAGGAGAAATGTAAATGCAGCTGAGTAATTGATTCACTTAATTGCAAGGATTGGAAGAGAACGGAGGGTGGGTGGGGGGGAATAATATGTAACTGTTTATCTGCTTTCCCACTTCAGAATCTCTATCATCACACAGAAACTGAAGGTTGTATGTTTTCTACAGATGGTGTTTAGATAGCGTTGCAGGAACAGAGGGCGAGAGAGTGATTGGAAAAAAACACACACACACAAAGCAAATTATTTGCAGTTCCTACTGCATAATTGGAGGATTTCAGCTGCTATATTAAACATTTTATGGAATTAGAGTTGCAGTTGCACTTAGACTAATTTATTAACAATGAGTGGGATGTTGTAAACAACCACATAGCTGATTTTATTGGATTTACCCTCCGATGCTCTGGAAGGAAATGCCAGGAAGCAAAACACTGTCCCTTCTATTACAATGATTGTTAGGTAAAGTTCTCTTCGCACATATGTGCTAGTCGTTCCTGACTCTAGGAGGCAACGGTCATCTCCGTTTCAAAGCTGAAGAGCCAGCGCTGTCCAAAGACGTCTCCGTGGTCATTTGGCCAGCATGATTCAATGCCAAAGGCGCAGGGAACGCTGTTACCTTCCCACCAAAGGTGGTTCCTATTTTTCTACTTGCAATTTTACATGCTTTCGAACTGCTAGGTTGGCAGAAGCTGGGACAAATAATGCGGCGCTAGGATTCAAACCGCAGAAAAATGGTGACCTATCTGATCGACAAGCTCAGCGTCTTAGCCACTGAGCCACCACTTCCCTTCACAATGATCCTTATTAAGCATCAAATGGAACCATTCGTTTAGTGCCTGTGTAACTGAAAAAAGGGAACTAGAAGACCTCCAAAGTCTCTTCCAACTTTGTTATTCTATAATTCTATGGATGGATGGATGGAAGGAAGGAAGGAAGGAAGGAAGGAAGGAAGGAAGGAAGGAAGGAAGGAAGGAAGGAAGGATAAAGAAGAGAGGGGGCAGGGAGGGAGGGAGGGAGGAAGGAAGGAAGGACAATGATTGGAAACTAATCAAAGTGAGAAGCAACCTGGAATTAAGGAGAAACTTCCTGACAGTTAGGACAATTAATCAGTAGAACAACTTGCCTCCAGAAGTTGTGGGTGCTTCATCCCTGGAGGTTTTTAAGAAGAGACTGGACAACCATTTGTCTGAAATGCTATAGGGGTCTTCTGCACGAGTAGGGTGTTGGACTTAGAAGTCATCCAAGGTCCCTTCCAACTCTGTTTTTCTGTATTCTCCTGAATACATAGTCCTAAGTGAACAACTAGCAGATATGAGCGAGGGGAACCGTTATCTTTTTAGCTGAACCCGATCAGCTGGATGATTTGCAAATTGTAGAGGTCTGTAACTTTAATGGCATAGATTCTCCCTTTAAAAAAACGTGTGAGATGTGTAGGTTTCATAGTTAATATAGACCAATCTTGTGTCAGTCAAATGCTCAGAAGCTGCCATCGTAAGATTTATCTTTAAGTATCAATAATTAAAGAGTGGGTAGCGAGACTCTCTCCGCTATTCATTTGATGTTATAATAAAATGAATCCCAAATTAGTTCATTTGATATTCCAATAGCTCTGGCTAAGTGCTCCTACAAAATGTTCACTAATGTTGCATTAATTAAAACGAACCTCATTATTTTAAAGTGCTATCAAAGCCTCTTATCGAAGGATGGAAGATGATCATAAAATTTAGCTTAAAAAGTTTTAGAAAGCCAAAAAAAAAAAAAAAAGGCACACCCCAGTTGTGTGTTAAACTTGGCTTAGCATATCTGCTAAGGGCTTTATTCAGTTTTGCTGTTTAGATTTTGGGATGAAAACCCAAAACCCATTTCTTGTAAAGTTCAGATATCCGAAAGTCTATGGAGATTCTCAGCCATCCAGGTCATGGTTGTCCCAAAGATGCTTTTTCAAGAGAAAAACTGGACTTTCTGGTTTTTCTTTGAAGAGGTTTCGCTTCTCATCCAAGAAGCTTTTTGGGTTCTGATTGAATGGTGGAGAATGGAAGGAAGAACATCCAGACACAAAATAGCTGAAAAAGATAACTGAAGAAGCTTCTTGGTTGAGAAGCAAAACATCTTCAAAGAAAATTCAGAAAGTCCATTGGCCTCTTTCAAAAGCACCTTTGGGACTCCTAACTTCGATTTACTTCCATTTCTTCTGTACCCGGAACGTTGATCTTCTGTTGAGACATGGGACATTCCTACACCTCCGCTGTTTTTGTCCCTTTCATCCTCTGTAGGTACTTCGTAGTATCAGGTGAAGGAATGTCCTTCCATGTTGGCAATTAATCCTCCTATCAAGGGGTCAACACAAAAGACCCTAAACATCAGCCATCTGGCTCCATGCCCTATTCTTGTTCTTTTCATTCTTGTTCTTTTCATGGTGAGGGAAGACAATTAAATCTTAACGCAACCCATTGGGAATCAGAACCATTCTGTTATGTGACTATGTAAGAAATAAGGTAAAGGTTCCTCTCGCACATATGTGCCGATTTCTGTAACCCAGTCAAATCTGATCTGGGTGGGGGGTGGGCAGAGCTTTACAATGGAGGATTCGGTTCTCGCCACTTCATGCCACTATTTCCAGCTTCGTAGAATCCCAACCGCTACACCTGACTTCATATCTTCTGGGAGTTTTGAGACTTGTAAGAGCACAAAGCTCTTCAGGGAATCTGCACCGTGAAGAATTCCTCCGAGAGAGAGCAAAAATTGCACCTTAGGGGGAATTTTTTTTCCGAGGCTACCACTTGGATGTTCTAGACAATTAGAGGGTCAGAGACTAGATAAACACCAGAGCTATCTTTATCTCTTGCAAGCCAGCAGGTAGATGAGCTTGCCAAGTTTTTCACTGTTAGAAAAAAACATTGATAGGCTCAAGGCCTTCTAACCCGGGGATGACACAGGGTTCAAAAGATAGCATTGACTGAAAAGCAGATGTTGCTTACCACCAACCAGGCAGAATATGTATGTATGTATGTATGTATGTATGTATGTATGTATGTATGTATGTGTGTGTGTGTGTTACAACCCCTGGTATACCCAAATATGGTATGCCCAACCCCTGGTATGCCCAAATATATACCAAGGGTTGTAACACAAATACATACCTATTTCCTTGGCTCAGCTGATAAGGGAGGAGAGCTTGTGGCTTAGTGGCTAATATATCTTCCTAATATGTAATACAGCCCAGGTTCAAACCCCAGCAAGGGTATGGCTAGCTGATGAGAGCTAAATAGCTCGAAATAGATCTATAATAGTTTCCCTTTATTTATTTATCAGCACAAATACAACACACACACACACACACAGACAGACACATACATACATACATATATCTTCTCCTTTTTGTAATTTGATTACTTTTCAAGGCCGTCAAGCCAAAACTGCACTCAGAAAGAGACCGTTTTCAGCTTAATTGCTCTTTATTTACAAAAGAGCAAACGGGCTGCAGTCAAAGATTACATTTGATGTGAAGACATGGAATATTATTTCTTCCTAATCGCTACAGCAGATTTGAATGAAGCCATGTTGGCTATGAATATGTTTCTGAGATTTAATCGTGTACCGGATATTGGATTTTTATAAATCATTTTATTTTTTCTTTCTTTCTATGTATCTTGTAGCTATATACATTTTTTTTAAGAGAGGGCAGAAAGACTCTGCTTATGTATATGTTTATTTCCCCACTCTAATCATTTTTACTGGCCTTCTTGCATTTCTAAAATGCCCAGAGTGGTTTTCAACGTAACAAATATACCTTAATTAAAAGTTAAAAACACCAATACGGTGAAAGTGAACCCACATCAGAGAAAAGAAAAATAAAGCGATTCAGATGAAAACATGAGGATAATAATGCTTGTCCGTAGAAAATGTTGTATAGAATGATACATTAAACAAACCAGATAAATATTGTAACTGAAATGGTTTTTTTTTGGGGGGGGGAAATAATGGGGATGATACAATAACATTAATATCAGTTTGGTATTATGAACTGAATTCCATTTCTGATGAAGGTAATATGAAGGTGAGGTAATATGTAAAGGTAAAGGTTCCCCTCACACATATGTGCTAGTCATTCCCGACTCTAGGGGGCGGTGCTCATCTCCGTTTTCAAAGCCAAAGAGCCAGCACTGTCATGTGGCCGGCATGACTCAATGCCAAAGGTGACCGGAATACTGTTACCTTCCCATCAAAGATGGTTCCTATTTTTCTACTTGCATTTTTTACATGCTTTCGAACTGCTAGGTTGGCAGAAGCTGGGACAAGTAATGGAAGCTCACTCCATTACACGGCACTAGGGATTCGAACTGCCAAACTGTCAACCTTTCTGATCGACAAGCTCAGCATCTTAGCCACTGAGCCACCGCATCCCCTGAGGTAATATGAGGTAATATGAATTCAGGCGAGGTAAACTCAGTTTCATTTCTGTTGAGTTCAATCCCCTTCAATTTTATTCCGTGTTACCTATGAACAAGAATCTGATCTACTAGCAGTCAAGGCAGCGGATAAGAGACACTGGATATCAAAGGTAGGCTGGACTTTTGTGGGAACATAGTGATTCCAAACTGATGACACATTTGACTCCACCCTCGCCATCTCCTGCAGTCTCCTAGTTGAGAATAAGGGTGTCGGTGAGATAACACAATAAATTGAATTCCTGGGGGGTAGGGGAAGGGATCTTCACAAGCTCCCTATCCCCCATGCTGAAATGTATTGAGAAGAACGCTGAAGATGAAAGTGGGGGGGAAAGTTGTAAAGAATCTCAAGAGCGAAAATGCAAATTTCCGCCATCCCTACAACCTTAAAAGGCCTGTCTTGTTTACCCTGATTGGCTGTTACTGTGTTCATAATTTCCTGCTCCGTCATTGATCATTGTCAATTTTGAAAAAGTACCATACTTAGGGTCATTTATCCAGGCCCAGTGGAGTTTAAAATTATGCGGCTTCAGTTAAATATATATGAATAAAGGCTGTCAAATCTGATTAATAGTTGGAGACTTGAGGGTGTGTATTTGGGCACGTGTGATAGACCCATCTTTCCAGTAAGTCGTTTTGAGGGGGGTGGTTGTCTCTTATTTTGAATTCCTTCAAGAATTCCAGCAGGGGTTTCTGGCATCTCTTAATTCTCTCAGGATAGCAGTGAATAAAAACCAGAAATGCCCTCAGTGCCCTAATTTATTGACAGTGTAATATCTGAGTTCTTATGACACACTCAACCAGAGGTGTTCAACCATGGCAACTTTAGGACTTGTGGACTTCAGCTCCCAGAATTCCCCAGTCAGCATGACATGACCCAGGAACTGCAACCATTGTAAAGATGTGTCAGTTGCCCGCATTTCGATCGTGTGACCATGAGAATGTTGCAATGATATAAGCACCCATCCTGTCATCACTCCCTTTTTTCAGTGCTGTTGTAACTTCGAACAAATGTTAAACAAACAGTCTTAAATCAAGGACTATCTGTAACCTTTTCACATTCTGTAAACACGGCCAATGTGTCGGCAACATGAGAATCAACTTTAACATCCATCTGCTTAACATCTTCCCTTCTCATTCCAGCTGGCTCTGAATCCCTAAAGGACCATCCTAATAGACGTAGAGTGAGGTGCCTGGAAAGATGACTCGGAAATGACTCGTAGCATTGTGTCTTCTCCACAACCTTCACTGCAACCTGGTTGTTCATGCCATCTCTTTCTCAATCTCTCTCTCCTTTGTGTTTCCATGTCAACAAGAAAAAAAGAAATGAAGGAAGGAAGAAAGAAATGAAGGAAGGAAGAAATGAAGGAAGAGAAAGAAGGGAGGGAGGGAGGGAAAGGGAGGAAGGAAGGAAGAAAAAAGAAAAGAAAAGAAGGAAGGAAGGAAGGAAGGAAAGAAAGAAAGAAGAAAGAAAGAAAGAAAGAAAGAGGGAGGGAGGGAAGAGGGAAGGAAGGAAAGGGAAGAAGAGAAGGAAGGAAAGAAAAAAGAAAGATGGAAGGAAGGAAGGAAGGAAGGAAAGAAAGAAAAGGGAAGAAAAAAGGAAGGAAAGAAAGAGAGGGAGGGGAGAGAGAAGGAAGGAAGGGAAGAAAGAAAAAAGAAAGCAAGGAAGAAAGGAAAGAAGGAAAGAGGGAGGAGATAGGGAAGGAAGGGAAGGAAAAAGGAAAGGAAGGAAGAAAGGAAAAAAGAAAGGAAGGGAAGGAAGGAAGGAAGGAAGGAAGGAAAGAAAGACAGAAAGAAAGGGTAGTTTCTGATTCGCAGATGTCTTAACCTTTACACTGAGTCTGGTTACACGAGTTGATGCAAGATGGGCTGCATTATGAAGTAAATAGATTGGCTTTAAGGAAAAGGTCAAGACATATGTTCAGCTAAAATCTAATTTCGCTCTATTGCCCCGTAACCTATTGCTCACTCCCATCCAAGGGAATAGAATGGTCAGAAGATGGCATTAATTATGCCTCTGATCAAAAGCTTTTACCTCCCAGGAGAATAGGCAAGGAAATGAGAAAAGATGTATTCAGGAATATTGCTTTTGCTTAAGAGAAATGTTGGGTTTTTCCCTCTCCCTTCTCCATTTCTCTCTTGCCTGCAAACAGCCTGAATCTCTTACTTTTCCATTCTGAATGACATTCTAAGAAAACCGAGAGGGAGAGAGAGGAGAGAGAAAAAGGAGGAATAATTGCATTTTTGGGTTTTTTTCTTTTTTTACTCATCACCCGGGGCATTCACTATTGATCTTCCCCTGCTTTATATAAGATGAATCACATCCTGATAAGGAAGCTTAATAATATATATTTCCCCCCCATGCTTTCTTGATTTTTGTTTTTTTTAAAAGAGATCTTATTAGCATGAAAGATATCTGTCACCGTCTTTGTATCCCCAACTAGGGCTGGAATCAAAGGTGGCAATGCGACATCTGAAATAAAAGAATAATTAAGCAACGTCGAGGCACATTGGAACAGATGTGCTTGATGCAAAACTCCAGTGAGATGACTTTTTATTTTGTTTTACAGAAAAGAGGCAATCAAGCTGTATGGGGGAGCTGGGATGGCATCCTGGTTAAAAGGTCTTATTAAGATTGGAGAGACCCTGTTCAAATCATCGTCGTCGCCGCCTTTTAATGACCCCATAATCCTTTGCGGGGTGGAGTCTGGGCAACGGAATGCAGCTGAGTGTTTACTGGCCAGATGCCCTTCCTGTCGCCAGTGCAGAGTTTTGTTCAGCAGATATTTACTCATTATGCCCAGAGAGAGAAGTGGTCTACTGGGGGTTCGCAGGGGTTTGGGAGAACCTCTAGCTAAGATTCTGTGCAGTTCGGAGAACACCCCACCCCAACTCCTGGCTGGCCCCGCCCGGTCCTTCCCAGGAGTCTCCACAGGGCCCATTTTGATTGCAGATAAGTGCAGGGCAGGCGTGGACAGAGGTGAGGTGCTTCCAGTTCGGTTTGGCTGAACCGGTAGTGGAATTCAGGCCTGGGTCACAAAACTGGCAGCAACCCAGGCCTGACAGACCCTCGAACCAGTTCTCCGGTGTTTCCTGCCGTTGCTGGCATGGTTATGTGCAGGCACAGAGCAATTTTTAGTCAAATGCACATGTGCAAGCAATGTGTGGCCGTCGTGTGAGCAAACCAGTGTTAACCAATTCAGGAACCCACCCCTGGATGCAGAGGCTCAGGGAGGGTGAAAAACAGGCCTACCGGAAGTTTGGGAACACTGGAAACGGGCCCATTTCTGGCCTCTAGAGGGCTTCCGGAGCTTTGGGTGGCTGTTTTCACCCTCCCAGAGGCTCGAGGAAAGGCTCCAGAGCCTGGGGAGGCCAACGAGGCTATGCCCAACATGCCCACCCAGCAACTGGGCAGAGAACCCCTTGCTAAAAATTTTGAAGCCCACCCATGGCAAGTATCTGCCTCTACCTAGGATCAAACTCACAACCTCCTGATTGTGAGGCAAGAGTTCCACCTCTAGGCCACCACACCACTCCTGGGGATTAATTAACGAGGTGGTGTTGGGTTAATGACTCCTACAAAACACCCAGGCCAGAACTATCCTATTGTGGGCCATCTTAAAAGTACTAAAATAGTATTTCTCAGTCTTGGCAACTTGAAGATGTATGGACTTCAACTCCATGAATTTCCTCTGGCCCCGAGGACACAATAAACCTCCAAGTGGCCGCAATGACTCTCTAAAAATAATGCAAATGGCCCGCTGTCTGCAAGGAGTATAAATCCTTCCATTCCCCACCATACAGTCAGAGCTGAAGAAGCTTCTTGGATGAGAAGCGAAACGTCTTCAAAGAAAAAACATGCAAGTCCAGTTGCCTCTTGAAAAAAAGCCTTTGGGATAAGAATGCATGAGAGGGAGAGAGAGAGATTGAAGTCAGACTTCTTCTTCTTGTTGGTTGCAAAGTCGTGTCCGACCCATCGCGACCCCATGGACAACGTTCCTCCAGGCCTTCCTGTCCTCTATCATCCTGCGGAGTCCATTTAAGCTCACACCGACTGCTTCGGTGACTCCATCCAGCCACCTCGTTCTCTGCTGTCCCCTTCTTCTTTTGCCCTCAATCGTTCCCAGCATGAGGCTCTTCTCCAGTGAGTCCTTCCTTCTCATTAGGTGGCCAAAGGATTTGAGTTTCCTCTTCAGGATCTGGCCTTCTAAAGAGCAGTCAGGGTTGATCTCCTCTAGGACTGACCGGTTGGATCGCCTTGCAGTCCAAGGGACTCGCAGGAACTGTATATTTACGAGCTGAAGCTGTTAAGTAATTGTGTCCTTTGTTTGTGCTTCATATCTAACCTAAGTCCCATCACTTCACTAAGGCCTATCCTGAGAAGGAGAGGGACTGAGTGAAGGCTCCAGGCAACATCATTTGACATTTCATTGTCAAGCAGTCCTATTATGATCCAGTTGAAATCATGATTGGTGTAGATCTGTGCATCCTGAAAGTAACATAGCTGTCACATATAAAGCCACTTACAAATAGCAAAAATATCTGGCTGTCATTTGAACAGGATAATGCTATCAAACCTTCCAAGCATCCAGAGAGATTAAAAAAAAAAAGGCCAGAGCTTTTGCAAAAAAGGAAATGGTTTACTGGTGTAGTCTTTCACAGATGGTATCTATTGAGCAAGAGGTTGGGTGTCAAGGTATGGTAACCATGGTTTAGGGAACAGACATCTTGACCTGTGGCCAGGAACTGTGGTTGGCCTCTTCAGAGGCAGAATGGTCAAGAGGGCAACCTAGTGGCCCTCTTTGCGACTACAATTCCCATATACCCTTGCCACTCTGCCTCGGAAGAGGCCAGCCAAAATCGGCATGGAGACGTCAGGTAATCTGTTCTCTGGTCCGTGGTCATTAAAGGTTGAAGGCCAAAATGTTCAAAGAAGGGTTGCTTAAATGGCTGAAGATGATCAGATAGGTGGATGACAAAACCTTGAAAATGAACTTTGGAAAGAGTGACGAGAAGGGCAACGAAGATGGTAAAGGGCCTGGAGACAGAAAACACACGAAGAACGGTTGCAGGAATTGAATATGGCTAGTCTAGAGAAAAGAAGGACTAGGGGGTGATGTGATAGCACTTCCAATATTTGAGGGGTTGCCACAAAGAAGAGGGGGTCAACCTATTCTCCGAAGCACATGAAGGCAGGACAAAAAGCAATGGATGGAAACTAATCAAGGAGAGAAGCAACCTAGAACCAGGAAGAAATTTCCTGACAGTGAGAACAACTTGCCTCCAGAAGTTTTGGGTGATTCAATATTGGAAGTTTTTAAGAAGAGATTGAACAACCATTTGTCTGAAATGATATAGGGTTTCCTACCTGAGCAGGGCATGGGATTACTAGAAGATCTCCAAGGGCCCTTATTCTGCATTCTCTAAAAAAAACTCTGGCCAATTTTCAAACGCCTGACCGGCTGCCATTCTTTTTCTTGTTGTTGCTGTTAGCTGTTTTTCCCAACCTCTCCTGCCACATATACAACATACATTTCTATCAGAAGTGGTAGGTTCTGACAGGTTCTGGAGAACTGGTAGTGGAAATTTTGAGAGTGGGGAGGGAATGGGAATTTGGCAGTATCCTCCCCCAGGAGTGGGGAGGAAATGGAGATTTTGCAGTATCCTTCCCCTGGAGTGTGGAGGGAATGGGGATTTTCCAGTATCCTTCCCCTGGAGTGTGGAGGGATAGGGGATTTTCCAGTATCCTTCCTCTGGAGTGGGGAGGAAATGGGGATTTTGCAGTATCCTTCCCTAGGAGTGGGGAGGGAATGGGGATTTTGCAGTATCCTTCCCCTGGGAGTGGGGAGGAAATGGGGATTTTCCAGTATCCTTCCCCTGCACAAAGCCACATCCACAGAACAAGTAATAATTTTTTTTGAATCCCACCACTGATTTCCATGATATGAATGGTCAGCATTACTAAAACATTGGTGGCAAATTTGTGAGATCAGTAGAAGAGGGAGTAAAACTTAAAGACTGAAATGCAGCCAGATCGTCCTCAGGTCTGGAAATAACATAACATGTCATCAACTAGATTTAAGCTAAATCTTTGTGTTTCTTGCTACATGCTGCCCAGATACAACCTCTTTTTTTCCACTTTCAATCAGTTTCTGCTAAAAGAGGTACAACAATTGAGAGCTCATAAACTCTGGCCCTCTGTTTCTGCAAAATTAATTGTAATTGCAAAGACCGATGGATTCACTACTCGCTATTCTTACCTTTTTTAAAACACACACACACACACACACACACACACCCTGAAATGAATATTTTTCCCTCCACTGTAACTGATCATTTTAATTTCCCCAGCTTTGTCTGTAATAAAAATTGATGTTAAAGGATGCCTGAGGCAGGGTAATGAGAAAATGAAATTAGTTTTTCAGTTGGCTGATCAAAAGCATTTTATGTGTGATAATAAACAGTTTATTTTACTCTTTTTTGCCGGTGACATAATAAATGACAAAATGTTTCCCCGAAATACATATTGTCCATTTTGGTGAAAAGAAATAAAATACTGATGATGTGCTTGGATTTAGGAAGAGTTTTTAATATTTTCACAATGGGAAAAAAGAAGAAGAAAACGACTTAAACGGTTCCAAAATTATTCTCCGTCCTTTTCAAATGCATTTGTACTCATGCCTATTTTTCTTTCTGCTGTAATTTTATTTTGTTTAAGGTCCTTTTCAGGACCACACAATCAACAGGATGCTTTACATTTAGAATATTCATCAAGATGGATTTGATTCCTGTTGCTTCTGATCCAGGAGCAACAAAATTAGCTTGTAGGTCTAATATTATCATTTAAGATAACATTAGAAAGACAAATCTAATTGGGGTGGGGTGGGGAATGGTGGGGTGGGGAATGGTGATCCACTTCACGCTTCTACAGGTTTGTGCATTTTTTTTACACAAGCAGCATTTAAATGGTGCACTAAGTTCTCCACATACACAAATGGATTGACATTGTAATTAAAATTAAAATTGTGTTGTTACAAAGTTAATGGTTCTCACAAGGAAGATGGAACTTCTCCTAACTCCTTGGCCTGGAGTGGATAAACTTTAGACATCTAAATGTTACTGATGGTCATTCTTAACATCCATTCTGACCAGGGGTAGTATTAAAAAAAATTACTATTGGTTCTGTGGGTGTGGTGGGCATTGTTTGGTGAACATGGCAGGGGAAAGATACTGCAAAATCCCCATTCCCTTCCCACCCCACTCCAGGGCAAGGATACTGTAAAATCTCCATTTCTACCAAAGGTGGTATTCAGCAGATCCTGACCAGTTCTGGAGAACCAGTAGCGGAAATTTTGAGTTGTTCGGAGAACTGGTAAATACCACCTCTGGCTGGCCCCGCCCTAACCTATTTGAGTCCCAGCTGATCGGGAGGGAATGGGGATTTTGCAGTAACATTCCCCTGGAGTGGGGAGGGAATGGAGATTTTTACAGTATCCTTTCATTGCCACGCCCACCAAGCCACGCCCACCAAGCCAAGCCATGCCCACCAAGCCATGCCCACAGAATCAGTAGTAAATTTTTTTAAATCCCACCTCTGATTTCTATCCCACCGCCCTAACCTCCTTTCCAGCTCCATTCTTCTGTGCAAGGCAACAAAAGAAGACCCAGCCAATGAGCTGGGACTCGAGAGGCAGCGAATAGATGGGTGTGGGGCTAGCAAGAGGCAGTGTTTGCTGGTTCTCTGAACTACTCAAAATTTCCTCTACCAGTTCTCCAGAACTGGTCAGAACTGGCTGAATGCCACCTCTGATTCTGACGCATGCAGGACATTTTGAATGGCTGGCTTGCATCCTCTGTGAAAATCAATTCAGAAGAATTGTAACTAGAAGGAGTGTTGAGATATAGGTAGTAACGTCAACTTACAACTCATCCATTTAGTAACCATTTATATTTGGCCATGTGTTCTACAACACATAACAGAATCACAGAGTTGGAAGGGACTTTGGACGTCTTCTAGTCCAACCACCTGCTCGAACAGAAAACCTTATACCCTTTCAGAAAAACATTTGTCTAATCTCTTCTTTAAAAAACCCAGTGTTAGACCAACGGTGCTTTTCCAAGAGGCAAGTGGACTTTCTGATTTTTCTTTGAAGACATTTTGTTTCTCATCCTAGAAGCTTCTTCATCCAGAAAAATCCAGTTGCCTCTTGAAAAAGCACCTTTGGGACAACCGTGACCTGGATGAAGGAGAATCTCCATAGACTCCAGTGTCTATTGATTGTTCTAACTGTCAGGAAATTTCTCCTTAGTTCTAGGTTGCTTCTCTCCTTGATTAGTTTCCACCCATTGTTTATTTTTTGTTTCAAGTTTTTTATTTTATTTTATCCATTGCTTATTGTCTTGCCTTTTGCCACCTGTGGACAAGCAAAGTCAATGGGGAAACCAGATTCACTTAGCAACTGTGTTGGTAATCTAACAACTGCAGTGATTCACTTAACAAATGTGGCAAGGAAAGTCGTCAAATGGGGCAAAACTCGCTTGGCAATGTAAATTCTAGTCTCAATTGCGGCCGTAGGCCGAGGTCTACCTGTAGAGCATAACTTTCCCCTATATGGTGTCTTCCACATGCATTGGGCTGTGGGACCCATCATCCACAACCAGACCGGGTCGATCTGAAGAACAATCCTCATGAAATTTAGCTCCTGGGAGACAATGGGTACAACAGGTGTTAATATTTGCGTTTCTTTGCTAAGGGACTAAAACCATTACATTTTTCAATAATCTAAGTATTAAATATGCAAGATATAAAGCACATTCAATTAAATGATAGCAAAGGTACTGTAGCGAACTTGATTAAATTGGTGTGTTATTAAGATTATGCATGCAACACCCAGAGAATGAGAGTGGGTGCACGCTTGTAAAATTTAAGTACGACTGCTCAGCCACATCACTGAATTTTTTTTTTTTAAGAATCTCCCTTGATTCTTAAGATCTCATTATTAGAAAATAACCATAACGTCTGCCAACATATTCATTTAACAAAAGGATGCGGTTTAAAACTGTCATTAGAGTGTATTAAGAAGACCAAACTTTCCATTATTCTAATCAGTTTCCTTTAAATGTTGGGTAGCATATTTAAAACGAAGTCAGGGATTCATAGACTAATATATTGTGTGAAGGTTCTATTTAATGTCAGAAATTATTTCTCTTGGAACTCCTGGTCTTCTTTGCCCATCGGATGCGTGATGAGAAAATCTCTCCAGAAATTAATGTGTAATTAGATTAAGCAGAATGATAAAGCAGGTAGGTGTAGGTGAAGGGATTGAAAGATAGTAATTCCTCCTTCCACTCTCCCACCCCCTCGTGATTAACTGAATCTTTGGCTCTTCCAGTCATTTTCGTCCTGATATATCTTGGAGTCAGGCCTTATAATGCTCCACTGATGCCTTCAGTTGAAGACATAGCTACTTTAAAGAGTTGCTGTTCAGCATATTTTTGGAGTCAAACGTAGCAACTATAGGAGAAGAGCAGGCACAGGTGAGGGCGGAGTTAAACATGCCATCAGCTTAGAATCCTTACATTGCCATAAAGGATTCAGTTGGATTAGAAGCAGAGGTGGTTTTCTGCCAGTTCGCCCAGTTCAAGCAAACCGGAGGCTCCACCCAGATGTCATCATGGATGCTCTGCTCATGCACAGAAATGCTGTACACAAGCAAAGGGCTGTATGCACACATGCTCCCAATTCCTAACTGGTAACGAAGGTAAGAGGATTTCATGTCTGATTAAAAGACCTGGTGGATGGAGTTAAACATGCCATCATTTTAGAATCCTTGCATTGCCATAAATCATTCAATTGGATTAGGAGACCTCCAAGGTCCCTTCCAGCCCTCGGATTCAGCCCCCCTTGAATTCCTTATCCGTCACCATTAATCGACCGGATTCTTGTACATAGTCTTGAATAAATCTTCTGTGCTAACGTATCCTGTCCTGATCCTTTGTGCCCTGACGGTAACAGGAATCCCATCAAACGGAATAAAAGCAAATAAAATCCCATAGCCTTTTTTTTGTAATCAATTTGTAGAATAAAGGTGTTAAGGGTGGCAACGGTGATGATCTTTTTACAGTAAATTTCTTTTTTTTTTTAAAGAAATGCAAGGACGAAGCTTTCTGCAGCAGGAGATGGGCTGTTAATAACAGAAAGGGATATTTTCTTAATTGAAAGAATACATTTGATTATAGTCTTTTGACTGGATGACAACATAGATAATAAAACAATAGGACAAAAGGTAGGTGAAGAAGAAAAACAAGGTATGCAGGTGCGCTTATTAAAAAAAAAACATCCACAGCTCCAGAGCTAAACATTACACATCAGCTGTTGAGCTGCTAAAGGGACTTGTATCAACATACTTAATTGCCACCATTTATTTCTGGAAGTGGAGAAGAAGAAAAAAAGAATGCTTCAAGCTAACCCAATAATTATCTTAAAGCAGAGCCGTAAGGTTAGTGATGTGATAGGATTCTTTCCAAGAAGCAAAACTCAATGGGTAAGTAAAAACAAAACAAAAAGTGATTGATGATGTATCTTCAAGCTGTTGTTGACTCTTAGCAATCAGATGGATAGATTTAATCAAGTCATCAAGAAATGGATGGGGAGAAATTAGGAGAGCAGAGTCAGAATGCTGTAATAGTCAATGGAAGAAAGACTTAAGATGGAATCTATTAAATTTGGGGACCTTCATCTGAAAGGTGATGAACTTCCATAGTTCATGATGAGGGACACCAAGAACTAGTCACCGCACTATAAAAAAGATGTTGAGACTCTAGAAAAAGTGCAGAGAAGAGCAACCAAGATATTTAGGGGACTGGAGACTAAAATATATGAAGAACAGTTGCAGGAACTGGGCATGGCTAGTCTAGTGAAGAGAAGGACCAGGGGAGACATGATAGCAGTGTTCCAATATGAGGGGGTAAAGCTATTTTCCAAAGCAGCTGAAGGCCAGAGAAGGAATAACGGATGGAATCTGACCAAGGAGAAATTCAACCTGGAAATAAGGAGGAATTTTCTGACAGTGAGAGCAATCAACCAATGGAACAGAAGTTGCCTTTGGAAATTGTGGGAGCTTCATCACTGGAGGCTTTCAAGAAGAGATTGGACTGCCACCTGTCAGAAATGGTGTAATTTCTCCTTAGTTCTAAGTTGCTTCTCTCCTTGATTAGTTTCCACCCATTGTTTCTTGTCCTACCCTCAGGTGCTTTGGAGAATAGCTTGACTCCCTCTTCTTTGTGGCAGCCCCTGAGATATTGGAAGACTGCTATCATGTCTCCCCTAGTCCTTCTTTTCATTAAACTAGACATAACCATTCTTCATATATTTTAGCCCCATAATCCTCTTTGTTGCTCTTCTCTGCATGCTTTCTAGAGTCTCCACATCTTTTTTACATGGTGGTGACCAAAACTGAATGCAGTATTCCAAGTATTATTAGACACCAAGCTTTAAAATCTACATATAAATATAACTTCCAGCACAAGTCACATTGATGTCTTCTGCATCATGAGTTTGTCAAAGAAATGTTGCAGATTACATAATTGGCATTATTTGTGCAATGACACCATGAAACATGTGATGTCCTATGTTATGTCATGTCACGTGTCCCTCCTTCCTCCTGACTGATATCCACGTATGTACCCAGGGAATACATCTAATTAAATTTATAATTTATCATCACGCAGAAGGGGATTTAATAACAGCGGTAATATATTGCCATATTCGGCAGTTCAGTAATAGATTTGTTCAGCGTGTTGTTATTATAAACAAATGCCGCAATCTATTTATTCACAGTTATGATACAGTTTGTTTCTCCGCGCTTCCAATGCCCTTTAAACCATTTCAAATGAAGTACATTAATGTAATCTAATTCTGATGCCGAACATAACATTTCCCTTTGAATTATCCTGAATCTCTGATCCATTTTATTATTCAGAAAGCACTTCACACATTTATGATAATGGCAAACTTCACTCTGTTGTTTAAATCCCATTTCAGCTTGATTTTTTTTTTAGGAAAAAAAATTACTTTAAAAAAAAAGGAAACTAAAACATGTCTGGTAGTAAAATACAAATAAAGAATACTCAAGGGCTCGCCGAGCCCTTCAACAAAGCAAACAATTCAAGATTTTTAAAATGGCGTTAGCAAATAACAAGGGAAAGAATTGACATTTACAGTGGATGAAATTTTATGTTTTAAGAGAGATGAATGAAATAGAATGGAAACTGTGCATCATGAAATCTGGCTAGTCAGAAGCTCTTGAGGGGGGTGGGAATGATCTGCTCCTTGCTTCTGAAGTTTTTTGTTATTTTAAAGGTAAAAGCTCACCTCGCACATACATGCTAGTCGTTCCTCGCTCTAGGGGGTGGTGCTCATCTCCGTTTCAAAGCCGAAGAGCCAGCGCTGTCCGAAGAGGTCTCTGTGCTCATGTGACCGTCATGACTCAATGCCGAAGGCGCACCGAACGCTGTTACCTTCTCACCAAAGGTGGTTCCTATTTTTCTACTTCCATTTTCTACGTGATTCCAAACTGCTAGGTTGGCAGAAGCTGGGACAAGTAACGGGAGCTCACTCCATTATGCAGCGCTAGGGATTCGAACTGCCAAACTGCCAACCTTTCCGATTGACAAGCACAGCGTCTTAGCCACTGGGCCACCTTAATTTTCTTAAGATGTAGGAGGAAACCGCTTCACCAAGGGGCAAATCCTATAGATATCTCATCCTACGGAACTCTTTTATACTTTGAGCAGCAGATAAATTCTCCATAAAGAGACGTTCCTAAATTCCATATTAGAAAGATTGAGAAAAATGACTCACGTTGGTCTTAGTACGTAGCTGCTAGTCAAAGTAAATATGGAGTAACCCTCAATTTACAAGGGTTTGTTTCAGGACTGCTCAAAGTTATAACACATTGAAAAAAAGCGACTGATCTCCATTTTGCACCCTTATGACTGTTGCAGTATCCTGCAGGAAAAGGATACTGCAAAAGCCCCATTCCCTCCCCACTCCAACGGAAGAATACTACAAAATCTCCATTCCCACCCCACTCTGGGGCCAGCCAAAGATGGTATTTGCCCGTTCTCCGAACTACTCAAAATTTCTGCTACTGGTTCTCCAGAACCTGTCAGAACCTGCTGAATTTCACCCCTGGTTCAAGGGTAGACCCAAGTAGAGTGCATTGCGATAGTCCAACGGAGATCTATCCAAGGCTGTGAGCAGAGTCTCCTGAACCAGCAATTTTGCAAAGGCTACCTTGGTTATGGTTGCTACTAGCTCCTCCTGTGGGAACAATCATCCGAGAGCAAGAACATGGATGGGAGTCGGAGAGCAACGGTCCATCATCCCATCAAGGGCTGGTTCAAAATCAAAGTTGGCCATCAAGCAGACCCCCCAATACAATCATAGCAAATTACTCTGAGTCTTCGCCATTCCAGCAATTGCCTATCCTCCCCCTTTTCCTTCCGAGCAAGGCTATTAAAAGGGAGCCAAAGAGCTATGTTTCATTTGGAAGTTTTCATTTGGAGAAAGCCTCTTTAATATTTATACAAAGCTCATGTGTAGTTTATGCACCTGTCAATGTGCTAAATTATATGATAGTGATTGCAAAATGAGCTATTTATCAGAGGAAAGCAAGGCTGGGGGAGTGGGGGGGAGGAGGAGGAGGGATAAAGGCAGCAGAGAGGTTGCCTTTCCCAAGCCACCAACTGAACGTTGGATCCACCTTGACCTAATTGCATAAGAAATTGCTAAATGTGCTGCTCTTGGGTGGAAAAAAACCATATTCAGGTAGTTCTCGAATTATAACAGTTAGTTTAGTGACTGTTAAAAGTTTCACGAGCACTGAAAAAAGTGACTTATGAATGTTTTTCATATGTCTGTTGCAGTATCCCAATGGTCATGTGTTTGAAGGAAGGAAGGAGAGAGTGGGTGGATGTATGGATGAGTGGATGAGAGGATGGGTGGATGGAAGGATGGAAAGAAGGAGGGAGGGAAGGAAGGAAGGATGGAAAGAAGGAAGGAAGGAAGGAAGGAAGGAAGGAAGGAGAGAGTGGGTGGATGGATGGATGGATGGATGAGAGGATGGGTGGATGGAAGGATGGAAAGAAGGAGGGAAGGAAGGAAGGAAAGGGAGTGTCAATGGATGGATAGATGGATGGATGGAAGATGACATACGCAAGAAGTAAATTAATCAATTACAATTAATCAACTCCCTAATTAAATGAGGATTTGAATCCAGCTTTTCTACTCTACATAAGAGTTTTATTTACCTTGTAGACTTTAGAATTCATTGTTTACCAAAAAAAAGGAAGAGTCCTCCCTCAAAAGAAGTAAAGGGGAAATAACACTGGACTCACAGGGCATGTTATCCAGCCATGTCAGATATTCTTTTAACAGGGTCATGAATTTGAAAACGGTTTCCCAAGAGACTGGCATGCCTCTGCCGAATTAAAATGTATTAGGTTAATTTAAAGGTAGTTTTACATGGCATGCTGATTCTCCTCTCTTAAATGGCATTGCTAGCATTCTGAGAGGCAGGGAAGCACACAAACACACAGTCACACACACACACACACACAGAGAGACACACACACGCACAAATACGTTTGTTTTGATTCCTCTCATTGAGTAATGAATTACCACGCTCCTGATATATCTATGCTAAAAATGTAAAGCAATGCATGTATAATTATGTCCTGATGGGAATGTGAATTATAACTCCTTGTGATATTTTCTCCTATGATTTACTGGAATATAAATAACTATGATTTATTCCCGTTTCATCTACGGCTCTGGCAGTGATGTATCATAAGAGGGGATCATGATAATTATAAAATCAGAGCACTCAGTGGTAGGTTTTATGTTATTTATTTTTTTACACTTTCGTACAGTAATTCCATTGTACCTCCTTCACTTGAGACGGTTGTGAGCCAAAAGCCTTCTCTTTTACTCTTGACGGGGGGGGGGGGGGGGGGGCAGGGTCCTCGACTTATGACGGAGCCCCAAATTTTTGTTGTTTTAAGCGAGGGCTCTGTCCCCTTTTATGACCTTTCTTGTCGCAGTTATTAAGCGAATCATGGCAGCTGTTAGGTTAGGAACCCTGTCTGTTAAGTGGATCTGGCTTCTCCTTTGACTTTGCTTGTTGGAAGGTCACAAAATGGGATCAGGGAATGACCTTGGGACACTGCAATTGTTCTGACCTAGGCTTCCCCCAAAAAGCAGGAGGCAGAGTCCTGGTCCCGCTAAAACTCCTTTTATTAAACGAATGTGAATTCCTCTCATTCACATTCAGCAAAGGCCTGGCAGACAGTCTTTCAAAGGTGTATTTATGACAACAGACCTTATCTATTCTCAGAAAGCTGCCATGCAAATATTGTCCAAATGAGGTGCTGTGCAAGGAAAGACTGGGCACAGAGCTTCTGAGATTCACGGACAGATCTTCACACTCCTGAAAGGAATCTAACAACCACTGTTGACCCGTTTAAATCTATTTCTTCCTCTTCCGAGTGACCTTGTTTTAAATGTACATATCTTGGTAAATAAATAGATCACATGCTGGCTGGGGCATTCTGGGAGTTGAAGTTTACCCAACTTAAAGTTGACCAAGTCAAGAAACATTGCAATGGACAATGCTTTTGTGCTGTGAGTTTCATCCTGGAACCATTGAATCCCTCATTGCTGCAACCACTTCCTTCCACAGGTTAAATAATGACTTTAATGAAATAAACCATTTCACCTCCTAAAACATCAATTGGTGCAGTGGTAGGTTCCGGATACCATTGCAACCGGTACGGTGCAATGGGGCTGGGCATCCACCACATGCACGCATGTAGCACATGCGCAGTGCACGCATGCATACTTACCACCCATGACGCCCCAGCTGCTCGGCGGAGCATCACACAGGTGCCGTACGCTCCATGCCTGTAAGCCCAATCGGCTCAAATACAGGTAAGGATGGTGGGCGGGCAGGTGGGCCCTCCAAAGCCAGAATGGTACCTGGTGTTCACAGCAGATACCGGTACGCCTGTACTGGAGCGTACCGGTTGTGTCCCACCACTGAATTGGCGGTCCAGGTAGGAGAAATCTAAGATTTGCAGTCGTCTTCATTGCCCCAAAAGCAGCTTCCCCAAGCTTCCGGGAGGGCGAAAACACCCTTTCCCAGCTCCAGAGGCCCTCTGGAAGCTGGAAACGGGCCCGTTTCCTGACTTCCGGAGCTTCCGGTTAGGCCCGTTTTTCGCCCTCCCAGAGCCTCCAGGCGGGCCCTGCACTTGCCTAGCTTAATGAATGGGCTGCATGGAGACTCCTGGGAGGGGTGGGGTGGGGTAGGCCAACAAGTCCTTGCAACAACTGGTTCAACGAACCGGATGCAAAATTAGCATCCAGTTCGCCCAAACCAGTCCGAACTGGCTGAATCCCACCCCTGCCCAGAAGTGGGGAACAGAATTAAGGGAGGAGCCACTAAGATTTCTGACTGATGAAGAAGGGAGGAAAGGAATGTACGAGTTAATCCAGATTAAAGTTTCCTCTTCCTTTTCTTAGTTTAGGGTTTCATTTGTTTTGCTCTTTGCAAGATTCCGGTTTAATGCACATCTAAGGTGGTTGATATTGTGTGTGTGTGGTTTTTTTTTTTAAATTAAATAATTAAAACGGCTGCCAGATGAATGATTCCCAACCTCTTGAGGTGTATTTTGGAAACAAACTGTAATGAACCTTAGAATTTAGGGGAAGTAAATTAATCACCACCAAGAGGAGGGGGTGTGAGCGAAGAGAGCTCCCCCCCCCCAAATGAAAAGAATGGAAGCATTTTATATCCTGTACGATGCAAATGCTTCTGTCTTGCTGCCTTGAATAAATAACTCCTCGAGTAATAATTTGTTTGCCTGCTGTTAATTAGTGGCATAATTAATTTTCGTAAATGATAAATAATGGGGCACACAATCCCGTTTCCCAGCGGATGAAATGGCAATAATGTTAAACAAGCAAGTGAGGTGTTTGATGCCGCCTACTTAAAATGGATTGTGATGTGTGTTTATACTCCCTTCCGATGGAGCCTAACGTTAATGAACGTTATGAATTTGCAGCTGAAGTTAATAATTTATCGACAAAAATGTGAGACTTCATTAATTACAACCCCTCCCCCCCCCGTCCCTTTCTCTTCCTGGCTTGGCCCGTACGGAGCCTGAATATCTATGTTTATCACGGCTTCAAATAAACAGTAGCATAAGTAGATTATTCCCAGCAGAAAGATTTACCCTGTGCCCTAATCTCCGAGCAATCATTCACGGATCTAAATGAGCAGTTACTTAAACCACAAAGAAGAGGATGATAATTAGCCAAGGAACGCTAGGCGAAAGTATTTAATTTTCCCACCAAATCATATTTTTCTACATAGATCTGTTTGGTTTTTTGTTTTGTTCTACCTTCCTCTAGGTCAGGGCTCCGTAACCTGTGGCTCTTTCATCCCTCTGCCGCGGCTCCCTGTCGCTCAAAATTTGCGTCACAACCACCAAGGTGCGACACCCACCCTCCAGCATGAGATTTATGGAGCTTTTCGGCCCCCTGTAGCCCAACCATGGATAAATCCAAGAAAAGAAAAGTTTCAGAAGAAAAACAGAATGTTTAGTTCAACAACGTACATATGCTATTTCTGTGGCTGCTCAGAAAATAGTCAGGCACGGGAAAAGTTTTGTGGCGGTGTTTTCTTTTCTGTGGGAAACAGGTCCGAATGGCTCTTTGAGTGTTTAAGGTTGCTGACCCCAGCTCTTGGTGGATTCTCTCTGTGTAGTTCTCAAGAGCTCAGCCCTGTCAGAGACCTCATGGGAATAATTTATCCCAGAGACTGCATGATTTGCAACAAAAGTTTACGTTGGAGAACTTAAACATGTTCCTTTTGATTTTCTTCTACTCACTAGGAGGGACAATCTGCCTCGGAGAAGAGATATGTATAGAAGGGAATATTTGTAGCTCAGAGTTGAACTGCGGGGTCCTTGGTACTTTCTGAGCTTGATTGGCTTGCAGATGTTTCATTACCCAACTAGGTTACATCATCAGTGCAAGAGAATGTGAAGAGTGTCCCCCACCAGTGTTGCTGGAGGTTTTCTCTATCAAGGAGAAAACCACACCACCATTAACATTGCTATTGCATACTGTATAAACAGGGAACAAACCCTACAGTCCGTTGCACTGATGGTGTTACCTAGTAAGGTAATGTAATGTCTGCAAGAAAACAATCAAGCTCAGAGACCACCAAGGGGCTTACAGTCCTCCTCCTCCTCCTCCTCCTCCTCCTCCTCCTCCTCCTCCTCCTCCTCCTCCTCCTCCTCCTCCTCCTCCTCCTCCTCCTCCTCCTCCTCCTTCTCCTCCTCCTCCTCCTCCTCCTCCTCCTTTCCACAAATCCCACTCCCTTCTAGCACTGCTGATATAACCTAGTTGGGCGATGAAATGTCTGCAAGAAAACCACCAAGCTCAAAGAGCACCAAAGACCTCATAGAAGAGCAACTGTCTCCAGTTTCTTCTCCTTTCTCCGATTTTGAACCTATAAATCAGGTTTTCCTCAACTTCTAGCTCGGTCTCATGCCTCAGAAAGAACCATGGTGAGATCTTGTAATTTGTTTCTGTGTTCTCGGTGAGTGTGCAACTTTTACTGGGTAAATAAGCACCTTCCAGGCGTACTCACTTCTGTGAATCTTCCACTGTCACATTCACACTTTATATTTTCTTGGATTCTCTAACATTTCTTCTCTGCTGGATACTTCTAATTGGCTTAGAGGATATTTTCCTTTTTCTTCCTCTCTCTTTTGAAAGTAATTTGGATTCTAGTTGAGCTATATATGGTAGAGATAGCAATAGTAATAGCACTTATATACCTCTTCATAGTGCTTTACAGCCCTCTCTAAATGGTGTACAGAGTCAACCTGTTGCCCTCAACAATCTGGGTCCTCATTTTACCCACCTCGGAAGGATGGAAGGCTGAATCAACCATGAGCCTGGGGAGATTTGAACTGCCAAATTGCAGGTAGCCGGCACTCAGCAGACGTAGCCTGCAGTACCGCACTCTAACCACTGTGCCACCGCGGCTCTTATCACAAGATAACTTTTGCTTTAATGCATTGATGCTGACAACAAAACTTCATTATCTTGGAAGGATCTCAATATATTTCAGATGTCTACCACAAGACATAAAGGTTACGAAGAACAGGTAATAACAATGGGATGTCAGACAAACTTGTTTTAGGGCCATCTTTTGGCTGCTCTTGGTGGGGAGAATGGGATAAAATTTGGGGGACCCTTGCTCTAAAGCACCTTAATTTTATTTGGCTTGTTTAGGCTATTGAAGAAAAGAAACCCTCAAGCATGTCGCTGCTAAAATGTTCATATAAAATCCATGTACTTTTCACAAACGCTGGCCTCGCGATTAGAGAAATACAATTCAGGATGGAGCGAAGCAATCTTCGCTATTGTTTGCCCCAAACTATTCAAGTCACAATAAGAACAGACTTTTCATTATTGGGGCAGAAAAGCAAGGACACCCTGTCCTAAAGACAGTTTCATTTCCATAACAATTTTCAGACACTTGTAATAAATGTTTGGCTTGCTTTCATCTAAACATTTGATTTCAAACAATGCAATGTGTGGGCGGATTGGCCGTAAAATCACTTTCCCCCCCTCCTCCCAGTTCAAAACATTATGCTTGCACCGACATTCCAGAGATGGCAAGTTTGTTTGAGATTTGGTGAAGGCTATCCGGCCCGAGTTGACGCAAATTCAGATCTCCGTTTGATAGCAGCAAAGAGATACAGAAGACTCTGGGCACTTTCCCACCGTGTGATGGTCCTCTGGCATTTCACAAGTCAGCTCAGATTGTTTGCAAAGGAATATAAACCTGTCAAAGGCAACTTGGAGAGTGTCTGCATTTGCATTTCTACTTCTGTGGCTGAGCCGATGAAACTTCTTTGATTGGAAGCAAAACGTTTTCAAGGAAAAACAAAGAAAGTCCAGTTGACTCTTAAAAAAAAAAAACACCATTGAGACAACCATGACTTGGATGGCTGAGAATCTCCAAAGACCAGGGGTGAAATCCAGCAGGTTCTGACAGGTTCTGGAGAACCGGTAGCAGAAATTTTGAATAGTACAGAGAACCAGCAAATGCCACCTCTGGCTGGCCCCAGAATCGGGTGGGAATGAGGATTTTGCAGTGTCCTTCCCCTGCCATGCCCACCAAGCCACGCACACAGAACCTGCAGTAATTTTTTTTTAAATTTCACCACTGCCATAGACTGATTTGTGGCTGAAGCAATTCTAAACCTTTTCAATCAGAATAGAGCTGGAAGGGACCTTGGAGATCTTCTAGTCCAACCCCCTGCTCAAGCAGGAGACCCTACATCAGGGGTGTCAAACTTAATTTCATTGACTTTCCCCCACCCCCAAAAGCAAAATCTTAATAACAGGTCATCTAATGGCAGCGGTGTAGCCCCCCCAAAAAATTATTGTACTCCAGTCGACAGCTGGCAGTGTGCAAACAGGGTAGCTAGTTCCCTGTTATCTGGAATGAAGAGAGGAAGAAAAAAAAAAGCACAAAGCAAACTTTATGAAACATTTAACTGTTTGAGAGAACAGCAGGGCTTGTGGCTTGACCTTGGAGCTGTAGAAATAGGAATTGATCCATTGGACCAAATACAAAGCCAGCATTTTGGTACTCAATGTAAATGGTTAAGGGGGTTGGGTGGCAGAGAGAGAAAGAAGGAAAGAAAGAAAGAGAAAGAGAAGGAGGGCGAAACCCCAGCGTTGAATAACATCTGCCTTGTAGTACGCCTTAATCAGCCCGGTGAAAAATGAAAGTTTAACGATCCAATGTAGTGCCTCTAAGTGAAGGATAAACAAAGGATGAAAGGGTTTCTTTGCCAGAGCTGTAACTGATGGCATGAAAAATGTCAAGCACCATCTGCTTCTACATTTATCCAAGGGGCCATCAAGGATTCTAATCCCACTGAATGGGATGCTGCTAATGGCAAAACCTTAGTGTAAGTTGGGGAAGGCTTATTATCAAAAGAGTTGTAAATAAAGGAGGACAGGAGAGAGAGAGAGAGAGAGAGAGAGAGAGAGAGAGAGAGAGAGAGAGGGAGGGAGGGAGGGAGGGAGGGAGAGAGAGAGAGAGATGTTGAATGGGGAAAGGGAACCCCCGCTCCCCATCAACCACAGAACCACAGATTGTGATCAGATTGCCCACGGCTTTGACATCCAGTCCCATTTCTCAAGTCTGACAAACTGTACGAAATGGTAAAATGGATTTTTGTATGGCTTTCAGCCATTTTGCATCCCAGCTGCTACCGGGGTTGGCAGGTGTGTGAGTGTGAGTGTGGTGGTAGTGGGCCTTTTTCTTCCCCAAAATGAGTGAAGAAAAACTCTCTCTCTCTCTCTCTGTCGCTCTCTGTGTGTCTCTGTCTCTCTGCCCCCCTCTCTCTGTCTCTGTCTCTCTCTGTTCCAGGAACCCAGGCTGCCAAACCACTACCGATTCGGCTGAACTGGTCCGAACCAGTAGGAACCCACCACTGGATCATACCTACTTGGAACCAAGACTTCCTCTTCAGTTCTGAATAAACCCACTCCACATTTTATCTTACAAGGTGGGGGGAGAAGAGTCAACTTCCTCAACTAGTAGACCAACAGCCTGACCATGTTAACCTGATAACAGCATCATCTGGCTTCCATTCGTCTCCACTTTTATTGACCAGCTGCATCAACAGTTTTCCAGGAACAGGCCAATTTTTTTATAGTTTTATTGTTATGTTGTATAAACATTAGCAACAATTTATATGGAACGTGCATAACCAGGCGCACCTGTTCAGCAGAGCTGGCTTCACAGTTGTTATTTGCAAACTGGTTCAAATTGAGAAAACACACACAGACACACACACACACACACACAAAGCTTCATTGATTGTCTTTTGAGAAGTTTTTGAAGGGTGAATCTAACACAGAAAAGAAATGGGAACGGAAAGAGAAAAATAGAGAAGGAGATTGGAAATATTATCAGTTGGAAAGGTAGTTGACAGGAGCCATAATGTAGTCAATCTTGGATTGGAAGGAACCAGAGATGTAGGTGAACATATGAGCCACAATGGTACAGTGGTTAGAGTGCAGTACTGCAGGCTACTCCTGCTGACTGCCGGCTGACTTCAATTTGGCAGTTCGAATCTCACCAGGCTCAAGGTTGACTCGGCCTTCCATCCTTCCGAGGCTGGTAAAATGAGGACCCCGATTGTTGGGGGCAAGAGGCTGACTCTGTAAACCGCTTAGAGAGGGCTGTAGAGCACTGTAAAGCGGTATATAAGTCTAAGTGCTAGTGCTATTTCAAGATCTATTTTCAAAAGGCTTCCCTCTAGGATTTGTGGTGCTCCATCACTGGAGGTTTTGTTCAGCCATTTGTTCAGAATGACATAGGTCTCCTGCTTGAGCAGGGGGGTTGGACTAGAAGACCTCCAAGGTCCCTTTCCAACTCTGTTATTCTATTACATTTCTGTTATATGAATTATAGCAATGATGTCTACACACAGGACTCTACATGCCCAAACTCCCAAGTTCAAAATTCTGTCTTTATTCCTCTTTGCTCAGCATCACATCTTCGCCTTTTCCCCCTCTGAAGGATGTTAAAAAGCACAAAACGATGCAGAAATAACCAATTGTTTTTACCTGAGTTCCACCTGACCTTCTGTGCATAACTCGTATCAAGATGTTTGCAAATCTCAATTGAAGTGTCGTGTTTTATTAAAACCCACATATATCTCAATGGTGGCATCTGTATGGCAAAAACCAACTTCCCATTATCTTGCAATATTGTTAATATCGGGGCAGGGAAGACATTTTTTGAGCCAGTTTGAGCCAGTTTCTTCTTCTTTTTTCAAGACCAACAGTAATGGAGACACAGACAAGTGCGGGAATGTTTTATTTTACCTCACAATTATTTAAACCAATATTCTCCTGAAACCTGTTCACCAATATTCTGAACTTATTTACACCAAGGATGTGGTGAGACTTTGTGGTTGTTTTCTTTTTTTAAGGAATGCACAGAGAAGAATAGAATAGAATAGAATAACAGAGTTGGAAGGGACCTTGGAGGTCTTCTAGTCCAACCCCCTGCCTAGACAAGAAATCCTATACCACTTCAGACAAATGGTTATCCAACGTCTTCTTAAAAACGTCCAGTGTTGGAGCATTTACAACTTCTGGAGGCAAGTTGTCCCACTGATTAATTATTCTGTCAGGAAATTTCTCCTCAGTTCTAAGTTGCTTCTCTCCTTGATTAGTTTCCACCCATTGCTTCTTGTTCTACCCTCAGGTGCTTTGGAGAATAGAACTCTCTCTTCTTTGTGGCAACCCCTGAGATATTGGAACACTGCTATCATGTCTCCCCTAGTCCTTCTTTTCATTAAACTAGACATACCCAGTTCCTGCAACTGTTCCTCATATGTTTTAGCCTTCAGTCCCCTAATCATCTTTGTTGCTCTTCTCTGCACTCTGTCTAGAGTCTCAACATCTTTTTTACATTGTGGCGACCAAAACTGGATCCAGTATTCCAAGTGAAAACCCGCCATCCTGGGCCCAACGTTTGGGAAGCCAGGCATTGCCTGTCACAAGCCAGGACAAAGGGTGAGTGATGGAGGAGTAACACCTCCTTAAAAAACCTTGGTCCAGCTGGCCCGGCTGGGAGCACCTCGTAAGGGCCCCTTTCCAGGGTTACAGGAGAAGACGGTCAACGGTTCTGAAGGCGGAAGAGGGCTCTACGCCCCAACGGCAGATCAAGCGGCAGCGCCATCTTCTAGGAGAAGGGAAACTCTGATTGCAAACCTCCACTGCCTTGTGGCTACATCCACTACTGAAAAAGGCTTCAGAAGTCTACCTCCAGGCAAAATCCGGAGCAGGAGTCCCAGAAGCAATTTGTGACTGTGTACAACCACGTTCTAGTAACTCCTGCGACGAAGCTGGAACCAATCGTATTGGCTCTGTCCTTCCATTGGACTATTTCAGCCACGTGGAGAGGGGAGATCTGCTACTTGGGTAGCAGTCTATCCTCCATATTAATCTACCCAGGCCTCGTGCTCTGGAGAGGACACTCCAGCTTTGACTGCACCCCTAGAATGCATCTGATATATTCTTGCAACCCTTACAAAAATATTATTTGCATATAATTATACATATGCAGTATAACTTTGAAACTTCTAAACCCAAGTTTTCACACCCCCTGGAATATCATCTTACACCCCCGGTTGGGAATCCCTGCACTAGAATAATTAAAACAATGTTGGCATTTATAGGGAAATTGCTTCCATAGTTTGAAACCTGATCCAAATTGTCCAGCTCAGAGCAGCTTCTGTTAGCCACTTCCAAATGAATTGTTGAGGACAAATAATAAATCACATCCCTCCACCCTCCAATCAAAACATCACGTATCCAAAGAATTACACATATGATATTTTTAATGCCAATTTATATAAATACTAGGGAGGGGGGAAAAAACCCCAAATCTCATAATGTTGTGTAACAAAATAGCATTAAGAAGCTCCTGGAATAATTAAGGGTCAACCACAAACAATCACGGAGTTTATAAGAGAAACAACATTCCATTTAGCTCACATTTGGTTTCCCAAATGCTACCTTCAACTTGTGGTAAGATGAAACAAACTATTCTATGAGCAACATGCCCTCTCAAAGTCAAATAGAAAAACACCAGGCTGTGTACAATATTTCATATCTCCCTGTCAGATGCAGTGATTCAGAGCAAAGTTCAAAAGCCACCTTTTAGTTGGTTTCAAGGCCATATTGCAAGGAAAAAACCTGAATGTCCCAAAGTAATTTGTGACAATCTTGTTCTTTCCATTTTAGTTGTTGTTGTTAGTTGCGATGTTGTGTCCGACCCATCGCACCCCCATAGACAACGTTCCTCCAGGCCTTCCTGTCCTCTACCATCCTTTGGAGTCCATTGAAGCTCACACCGACTGCTTTGGTGACTCCATCCAGCCACCTCCTTCTCTGCCGTCCCCTTCTTCCTTTTGCCCTCCATCTTTCCCAGCATGAGGCTCTTCTCCAGGGAGTCCTTCTTCCTTCTCATTCGGTGGCCAAAGTATTTGAGTTTCCTCTTCAGGATCTTCTAAAGAGCAGTCAGGGTTGATCTTCTCTAGGACTGACCGGCTGGATCACCTTGCAGTCCTGCTTCTTGTCCTGCTTTGGAGAATAGCCTGACCCCCTCTTCTTTGGGACAACTCCTCAAATATTTCAGACAATTACCCCTACTCCTGCTCCTCTCTTACCAGCTTCTGTCTTGGTTTGCAGTTTTTACCCTCTGCATTGGAAAGATGAGAAATGTAGATTGTGAAATATCTGATGACGTTACCTAGTTTGGGTAATGACATGTCTGCAAGAAAACAACGAAGGAACCCCATAGTTTTTGTTGTTGTTGTTGTTGTTGTTGTCATCCTCCTCCTCCTCCTCCCTCCCTCCCTCCCTCCTCCCTCCCTCAATCTCTTCTAGCTTTGATGATGTTACCTAGTTGGGTAATGAAACATCTGCAAGGAAAAAAATCAAGTTCAGAGAGCACCAAGGACCACATAGTCTCGCCCTCCACAAACCTCCCTCCCATCTAGCACTGATGATGTTACCTAGTTCGGTCATGAATCGTCTGCAACAAAACAAGCGAACTCAGAGAGCACCAAGGACCCCTCAGCTGTCGTCGTCGTCCTCCTCCTCCTCCCACTGATGATCTTACCCGAACTGAGTATGAACCGTCTGCAAGAAAACAACCAAGCTCAGAGGGCACCGAGAACTCCTCATCTGAAACATCTGCACATTTTATAAAGCACGTGCCATGGTTCAAATATAATTTTTGGATCAAGTTATCCTTTTTTTTAAAACAATTATCCTTCCAGGAAAGACCACAACCAAAAGCGTTGGCATCCCAGCCTAGGAAAACATCCCTGCATGCCTAGATGTTTCAATGTGTGTTTAATGGGTAAAAGCCCCAACAACATTTTAGAGTCAATTGACCTCGATGATTAATTCATCGGGTGCATATTTTAATTGAGATTAATGGACATAATGCCCAGGATTGCTCAGAACCTGACCACTTAACAATACACCGTAATTTAGGAAACACCCCACAGAGGTCCCTTTCTTTGTGAGCAGCCCTCCCCCCTCCATCCATCTCCCGAATGTGATTTGTTTCTGCCTTTTTCCCCCCCTCCCTCCCTCTGTAAATAGTTGAAGAGTAAGCATATTTTTTGAGAGCTTGTAAGGAGCATAAGATGCCGGTTGCATTTTAACGATATGGTGTATTATCTTTCCTACTGTAGCCAATTCCCTTTTAAATCATGGCAGTTTCTCCTTTAGCCTCCAGCTATAGAATTCTTTCTTTCTTTCTTTCTTTTTTTAAAGCCAAGAATGAACTTGGCGGCTTGCCAAATAGCGAGGGTGGGAGAAAGAGGGGAGGGTGTGTGTGCCGCGATTAAAAAAAAAAGAGGGTGATTTGGTCCACCAAAAATACTTGCAGTGAGTCTTGTAGTAAGATATCTACACGACTATTTCCCTCCTCTTTTCCCCTCTCCTTCCCTCCCTTAGTGAATCTTCATGAGAAAAGCTTGCTTAATCATCCTCAGTATTTCTTTGCATCAATCCGGTTATTTAACTGCAGCCTGGGCATTTGCAGAATAAACAAGAGAATCTGCTATAGTCTGTGACTCTGTGTGTGTGTGTGTGTGTGTGTGTGTGTGTGTGTGTGTGTTAAGTGGCAGGTGCTAAGTCTATATTCTATTCGCTTCGGAGGTTGAAGCAACTTTTTTTTTTGCACTAATCTCAAGCTAAACAAAAGGCAGGTGAACCTCTCTCCCATGTGCTAACACAGGGCACTGATTTGATTTCTTCCCACAAAGGCTGCTGTGGAGTGGAGTGGGCATCCCCTTTGTGTTAACTCAGATGCCCCCAGTGTGATTGCGACTCTTGCTGCTATTTCCTTCAGCCGGGCCCAGGAAGAGAGGAAGTGAGGGGGTCCTTGGTGCTCTCTGAGCTTGGTGGCTTTCTTGCAGACGTTTCATGACCCCAAACTAGGTAACATCATCAGTGCTAGAAGAGAGTGGGGTTTGAAGAGTGGAGGAGGAGGAGGAGCAACAAAAGCTAAGCAGATAGATAGAGAGGGGTAAGGTATGGATGGGGGGGGGGAGAGATTTCATGATTGAGAGAAAGAGAGCAAGAGATGACAGGCAGACAGATAAATAGATGGATAGATCGATATTAGAGAGATATAAGATATGGATGGGGAGAGAGAGATTAGATGATTGAGAGAAAGAGGGATGATAGATAGATGATACATAGATAGATGACAGATATAGATAGATAGATAGATAGATAGATAGATAGATAGATAGATAGATAGATGATGTGTGTGAGAGAGATGATAGATAGACAGACAGATGACTAGATAGATAGATAGATAGAGAACTAAGATATGGATGGGGAGAGAGAGATAAGATGATTGATACAACCAATTTCCTTGTATTTAAATACAATGACAATAAAGATTATACTTATTGGGAGAAAGAGAGACAGATGATAGATAGATAGATAGATAGATAGATAGA
Organism: Natrix helvetica; assembly: GCF_964273705.1. Taxonomy (NCBI): domain Eukaryota; kingdom Metazoa; phylum Chordata; class Lepidosauria; order Squamata; family Natricidae; genus Natrix; species Natrix helvetica. The sequence continues at coordinate 18,673,101 of NC_138561.1, read as the reverse complement.
TAGATAGATGGATGGATGGATGGATGGATGGATGGATGGATGGATGGATGGATAGATAGATAGATAGATAGATAGATAGATAGATAGATGGATGACAGACTGACAGACAGACAAACAGATAGATAGATGATAGATAAATGTGTGTGAGAGAGATGATAGATAGATAGATAGATAGATAGATAGATAGATAGATAGATAGATAGATAGATAGATAGATGAGAGAGAGATGATAGATAGGCAGACAGACAGACAGATAGATATTAGAGAGAGAGTTAAGATATGGAAGGGGAGAGAGATTAGATGATTGGGAGAAAGAGAGAGAGAGAGAGACAGATGCTAGATAGATAGACAGACAGGCAGACAGAGATTAGCAATAGCCCTTAGACTTATATACTGCTTCACAATGCTTTACAGCCCTCTCTAAGTGGCTTACAGAGTCAGCACCTTGCCCCCCAAAATCCGAGTCCTCATTTTACCAACCTCAAAAAGGATGGATGGCTGAGTCAACCTTTGAGTTTGTAATGACCGAACTCAATTGGCAGAGTCAGCCTGCAATACTACACTTTAACCACCAGGGCTCAATCCTCTGGAGTTCAGTCAGCTGCAGAAGCTAAGTGCAAAAGGTACACGTTAGGATTGGTGCCTTCCATTTAAAAATAAAGACCACGAAAAGTATCAGTTAGGTCAAGTGTAAAGATAGCATACAAGAAGATACAAGGAAGGCCGCCCTTAAGAAAGAGGCATCCATGTGTTGGGATCTTCATCTCTAGAAGGCCACAGAACCGCTTCACATATGTTCTCATGGGTGTGTGAAATATCCGAGTGGCCAAATAAATCCCCGCTTCCATTATAAAGTATTTAATACATTTAACGGCATGAAATACAGAGCCCGCGCGTTAGGAGAAGGTGTAATTTATATAATACAATAATAAGCAATAAGCGCGAGTGTTCAAATCTTAATTAAAAGACATTACAGATGATTTACATTATCGTAGCGTGGGTGTGAATATATGCAATTGTAACAAAAGGAAGGGGAAACGCACACACACACACTTCGTGCCGATCGCACATTCAAATTTAATACAACATCTTTATCTGCGTTTTTGTTGTCAGATGTAATTTCCCTCCGCCCATATGGTTTCCCCAGCCGAACTGATGCTCCAGAGCAAAGGGCTGTTACTGTTTGCCTTAACAGCTGCATTTGTGTCAAATCTCTTTCGGCGCCTTTGACAATTCATCAGATAAGTCGAAGGAGTCAATATTTCAACCCACACCTGGTCAGCTGCGTAATGAGTCCAACTATGGAGAGGAATAAAAAAAGAAAAAAGAAAAAAAACACACACACACAAAGCCAGGGGATGTTTCTCTAGGAATGAGCATGGAACGGAATGGGGATTTGCATAACATTTCCATATCTTAATTTACGGATGCAAGTTGGGAAAGAATTGTTATAATTAAAAAAACCAGGGTGGGCAACCTGAGAGCCTGGGCCACCTGCAGTTCTTGGCTTCGTGTCAAAAGACCCCCCACTCAAGAGAACAATTCAGCCTGCCTGTCCCTTCCTAATATTCTGCTGATGGAGGAGGAGGAGGAGGAGGAGGAGGAGGGAGCCTGGAAGGAGACCAAGACTAAAGGAGGAGGGATAGGGATAGAGAAGTGGGGAGCAGATCCATTTCACATATTTGGTCATTTGCCCAGGTCCTCACCAGATGGAGAAGAGGCAACCCTTTATGGAAACAAAGGAAATCCAACTCTGATTTAAGTAGCATTCACGGTGAACAAAAATATAATGGAGAACTTGTGTGGCCAGATGGACCGGTACTCAACCTGTCTGCTCTCTAAACGATGAGAGATAATTTCAAAACTTTATAAACCTTCTCGTGGTTTTTATTTTGTTTTTATTTATTTCGTCAAGGAGGAATTAGATAACAGATATAAGTATAAACATGATTATGAATACATGAAATGAATACGATCACAAGGGAACATTAGGACAGGGATGGTAGGCAGGCTGGTGCGCTTATGCACGCCCCTTACAGACCTCTTAGAAATGGGGTGAGGTCGACAGTGGACAGTCTAAGGTTAAAGTTTTGGGGGTTTGAGGATGTAACAACAAAGTCAGGTAGAGCATTCCAGGCATTGACCACTCTGTTACTGAAGTCGTATTTTCTGCAATCAAGTTTGGAGCGGTTTACCTTGAGTTTGCATTTTTGTGTGCTTGGGTGTTATTGTGGTTGAAGCCGAAGTATTCATTGACAGGTAGGACATTGTAGCAGATAATTGTATGTACTACACTTAGGTCAGATCGAAGGTGGCGTAGTTCTAAGTTGTCTAAGCCCAAAATTTCAAGCCTGGTGGCATAAGGTCTTCTGTTGTGAGCAGAGGAGTGGAGGACTCTTCTTGTGAAATATTATGTCTATGGAGCTTCTCAGTCATTCAGGTCATGGTTGTCCCAAAATATCTTCAAAGAAAAACAAGAAAGTCCAGTTGAAACAAAAGACAACTGGATGATTGGGAATCTCCATAGACATTGAGCTACGGTTATTTATATTTAAGCTGGATACTGAGTGGTGTTGAGTCAAAGATACCCGCAAAGAATGGTCAAGAAACGTCATATCCCCACCTGTTATATGTGCCATCCAATTTCAGTTCCTCCTGAAGAAATGGACAGGGTCCTCGACCCAAAGGTGCTTTTTCAAAAGGCAACCGGACTTTGTTTTTCCTCGAAGACATTTCGCTTCTCATCCAGGAAGCTTCTTTAGTTCCCTTCAGGTGAACTGAAGAAGCTTCTCAGATGAGAAGCGAAACCTTTTCATGAAAAAATGAAGATCAGTTGCCTTTTGAAAAAGCACCTTGGGGACAACTGAGTATCTCCATAGAACTGGTCTTTTTAACTTTAACTTAACGCTAACTTTACTTTATTGTCATTGCACCTCGTACAACGAAATTAAAGGCCATCTTCAGAAAAACTATAAAAATAAAAGACACATTCTTCACATTCTCCACAATTGAATTAAAAAAACCTGACATTGCATTAATATTGCACTATACCGTAGAATTCAATATAGTTACTGCTCTGGGATAGAAGCTAATTTTCAGCCTATTTGTCCTTGTTTTTATTATCCTGTACCGTCTGCCAGATGGTAATAGTTCAAAATAAGTTGAGTTGTCGATTTTGGCCATTTGTGTGTTATGCATTCATTTAATCTGTTTTTTAAAAAGCTTCAATCACATGATTTCAGCCTCCATTTTGGGTCTGTCTTTCTTTCCTTCCTTCCTTCCTTCCTTCCTTCCTTCCTTCCTTCCTTCCTTCTTTCTTTCTTTCATCGTAGCCTGAGAACACTCCTGATGTGGGTGGAAGCAGAACTAACCCTAACCCTAACCCTTACCATACTCTCTCCATCTTCCCCTTCCTTCCTTCTTTCCTTCCTCTCTCCACCTTCTCTTCTCCTTCCTTCCTTACTTCTTCTCTCCTCTTTCCCCTCTCCTTCTTTCCTTCCTTCCTCTCCCTCCCTCCCTTCCTTCTTTACCATACTCTCCCTCCCTCCCTTCCTTCCTCTCTCTCCACTTTCCTCTCTCTTTCCTTCCTTCCTTCCTTCCTTCCTTCCTTCCTTCCTTCCTTCCTTCCTTCCTTCCTTCTTTCTTTCACCGTAGCCTGAAGACACTCCTGATGTGGGTGGAAGCAGAAATAACCCTAACCCTTACTATACTCTCTCCATCTTCCCCTTCTTTCCTTCTTTCCTTCCTTTCTCCTTCTCTTCTCCTTCCTTCCTTCTTCTCTCCACTTCCCCTCTCCTTCCTTCCTTACCATACTTTCTCTCCATCTTCTCCCCTTTCTTCCTTCCTCTCTCTCCACTTTCCCCTCTCCTTCCTTCCTTCCTTCTTTCCTTCCTTCCTTCCTTCCTTCCTTCCTTCCTTCCTTCCTTCCTTCCTTCTTTCTTTCACCATAGCCTGAAGACACACCTGATGTGGATGGCAGCAGAAATGTTAGTCTTTTAGCTTAATGCAGAAAACCAGGAGACAGTTTTATCTCCAATAACCTATGCCCCAAATTCTTGTGTGTTTTATTAAATCTTCGAAAACAAAGAACAAGCGATAAGGCAGTAAAAAAAGACGACGAAGTATCCAATCCATCTTTCCATGTTATACAAGTGAACGTAAAAAGGTAAACAGTCTAAGTATGATATAAAATTGAAACTAAAAACAAAAGAAACATCAAAATAAGTCTGGAGTGTGTATTATATACAGAACAACACCTAGCATCGGATTGTGCAGAATGCATATGCTATATAGTTTTGTTTTGCATTTTGCTTGTTTTTATAAATATGGAAAGAATCTCCTTTCCTGCCAGCCAGCTTATGTTTTTTATGATCGGAATAATAGCCTGCTTTTTCAAGAGGAAACAAAACGTTCCTAGTAAATGGACTTTATTAAATGTGGGCAATGGTTTCTCATATTTAGTTCAGCACTAAACACGGAGGGATCCCAAGTCCCTGTCAGTTCCAGAGTTGTAAAACGCCAGTACAGGTAGTCCTTGACCTGCAACCGTTCAATTAGTGACCGTTCAAAGTGACGATGGCACTGAAAAAAATGACTTATATTCCTCATCCTTATGACCATTGTAGCATTTTGATCACCTTGTGCATGCTTGGCAAGTGACATGTATTTATGACGGTCGCAGTGTCCCACTTGATCACCATTTGCAGCTTTCCTGGCTGGCTTCCAAGAATAGAATAGAGCGGAGCAGAACAGGACAGAATAGAATACGGAACAGAATGGAAAGGAACAGAACAGGATGTAGGGATAGAGGAAAGGTTACGTAAAGACATGCGCAGCGAACTGCCAAGATCTCAGTAGCTGTTTACCTCTTAACCTATGAGCTCACCTAATTAGCTTCACCAGGCAGTACCGGGAACCATCTGGATATGTTAGACTTTACCCTGGGTGGGATGTTCTCAGAGATTGACAAGGAGAATGTGCCAATAACAATGCTGTTGCTATCTGCTCATTGCTTTGCTTGTAAAAACTGTATGAAAAGAATAAACCCTGCAAAGGCAGGGAAACATTTTGGATGAACTCTGCCATGATTTATTCCTGAGTCCTTCAACAGAATAGAGAACAGAATGGAATGGAATGGAATAGAACAGAACAAAATGGAACAGAACAGAATAGAATATAGAACAGAATGGAATGGAACAGAACAGAATAGAGAACAGAATGGAATAGAATATAGAACAGAATGGAATGGAACAGAGCAGAATATAATATAAAACAGAACAGAATAGAGAACAGAATGGAATAGAATATAAAACAGAATAGAATATAGAACAGAACAGAATGGAACAGGACATGACAGAATTCTTTATTGGCCTAGTGTGATTGGACACACAAAGAATTTGCCTCCAGTGCAGAAGCTCTCAGTGTACCTACAAACAACAATGTGGAAAGCCATATTTGGTTGACCACTGTGTGTTTCATTTAACCACAGCAATGATTTACCTAACAACTGTAGCCTCTCCCCCCATAAAATCAGGCCTGACTTACTTAACAACTGCCTCGCTTAGCAACGGTTGTCCTACAGCCGACAACCAAATGGGCTCAAAAGATCATACAGATCGTAGCAATTCAAAATGCAAACCAGTTACTTTGTCGGCATAAATACAGTCAGGCAAAGTCAGGCTGAGTTGGGATTTTGTAGCCTGGGAAACACTTAAAAACAGCAAGCCCTCCAGCAGTTTGAGGAGTTAGGCCCCCTCGTTATACCATCTGGGTGGCTGGATTCACACAACATGTTGTTGTTAGTTGCAAAGTTGTGTCTGACCCATCGCGACCCCATTGACAACATTCCTCCAGGCCTTCCTGTCTTCTACCATCCTCTGGAGTCCATTTAAACTCACGCCAACTGCTTCGGTGACTCCATCCAGCCACCTCATTCTCTGCCGTCCTCTTTTTCTTTTGCCCTCCATCTTTCCCAGCATTAGGCTCTTCTCCAGGGAGTCCTTCCTTCTCATCAGGTGGCCAAAGTATTTGAGTTTCACCTCAAGATCTGACCTTCTAAGGAGCAGCCAGGGTTGATCTCCTCTAGGACTGACCGGTTGGATCACTTTGCAGTCCAAGGGACTCGCAGGAGTCTTCTCCAGCACCAGAGTTCAAAGGCCTCCATTCTTTGGTGCTCAACTTTCCTTATGGTCCAACCTTCACAGCCATCCATTGCAACTGGGAAAACCATAGCCTTAGTCACACAACATAGCAAACCCTAAATCTGGACTCTACTGAGTCTAAGACAAGCATTAATAATAAGAGCTTTTCACCAAAGGAGGTAATAGACTAGTTTTCATTGGAGGTGTTTACATAGAAGTTAGGCAACCATCTGTCAGAGTTGCTAATAGTGAATCCTTGCAGAAGGCATGAGATTATAGTAGATCTTCCCATGCAACCTTTATTCTACATGACGTTACGCTGCTTACAAGAAAATAGTGTTCCCAAAATAGGAGGCTGTCACAGAATCCTGGTTGTGGGGTTTCCCCCCACCCTTGTTTTAATCCTGTTTTGAATTAAGCTTTTCACTAAAAGTCTGAGGCTAAACTTCAATTATCTGTGCAATCACTAGCCAAGATGCATTTTAAGATAAGCCCATCGGCATTGTCAAAAACTAATTGGGGAGAAACCGAGATGCATTCTCAGATAAGTCAATTGTCAAAAACTAATTGGGGGAGAAACCCAAACAAGCTTCTTCATATATCAATTTTAGCCAGCCAGTTTGAAAATGGCTTAAAGAAAAATCATAGAAGCAGGATCTATTGGGGGGGGGGGGTGATTAATTTTAGGCTAAGAACAGAACCCTGATTTCTGGTCTCTAGAGATACAGTATCTAGAGATATTTAGGTTGGCTAACTCACTGCTTACTGCCAGGAGTTTGATTCTCACCAGGCTCAAGGTTGACTCAACCTTCCATCCTTCCAAGGTCGGTAAAATGAGGACCCAGATTGTTGGGGCAATATGCTGACTCTGTAAACTGCTTAGAGAGGAATGTAAAAGACTGTAAAGCAGTATGTAAGTCTATTACCAATCTCTCTCTCTCTCTCTCTGTCTCTCTCTGTCTCTGTCTCTGTCTATCTGTCTATCTATCTATCTATCTATCTATCTATCTATCTATCTATCTATCTATCTATCTATCTATCTAGCATCTATCTAGCATCTATCTCTCCCTCTCTCACAACCCCGTGGACAATGTTCCTCCAGGCCTTCCTGCCCTCCACCATCCTCTGGCATCCATTTATGATCATGCCTTCTGCTTCAGTGACTCCATCCAGCCACCTCATTCTCTGTGGTCCTCTTCTTCTTTTGTCCTCCATCATTCCCAGCATTAGGCTCTTTTCCAATGAGTCCTTCTTCTTTCTCATTAGGTGGCCAAAGTATTTTGAGTTTCCTCTTCAGGATCTGGCCTTCTAAAGAGCAGTCAAGGTTGATCTCCTCTAGGACTGACCAGTTGGATGGCCTTGCAGTCCAAGGGACTCGCAGGAGTCTTCTCCAGCACCAGAGTTCAAAGGCCTCCATTCTTTGGTGTTCAGCCTTCCTTATGGTCTAACTTTCACAGCCATACATTGCAACTGAGAAAACCATAGCCTTGACTAGACACACTTTTGTTGGCAGGTTGATGTCTCTACTTTTTAATATGCTGTCTAGATTTGCCATACAACTTACTTGTGTTAAATGGAAGTGCCAAACTGATTAAAGATGCCTCACTTATAGTTGGACACATTACATGAACATTTCTCTGGGGTTCTGAAGTTATCATGCTCAATAATTTGATAAGCATATGAAATTTAATAAAGTCTAATTAACCCATGTAACATAAAATGGTCCACAAGTCCTATTTGTACATCTCATGTTGATAAACAGGGGAATGTTGTGTCCTAATGCTCCAGCACTTAGCTGTGGTGAGTGCTAAATGTTGCTTTTAATTAAACAATAAAAAATGTAACATCCTTTATTGTATTGTTATAAATTTTGATGCGGTGCAACAATTTGATTCCTTTAAAAATTAATTGCCTAGGAGTATGTTTAAGTAATATTGATTATTCTCGGTGCCTCGTGTTGATCAGCGATACTTAACTTGGCATTTAAAATATCTTTTTTCCATTATACATTTGTGATTCAAGAATAAAAGCACAGTACAAAACAAATAGGCACTTGAATTCTAATAGCAATATGCAATAAATGTCAGGCGACTGGAAATTATAGTTGCAATTTCATCAGAGTACATTTTGTTCCTCTATTATGCCTGCATGAATTTTGCTGCTGGCAAAATCTATTACAGATAACAGTTAAGAACCTTTCTAATCTACACAGATAGGCACAAGAAAGAAGTGGGGGGGGGGGGAGGGGGGAATGAAAAAAAAAAAAGAATGCCAGAAAACTAAATATTAGCGAATGTAATGTGGCAGAGGGGGAAAGTGACACTTGTCAGAAATCATGTGGCTGAATTTCTGAGTGCAAATGGTAATTTCTTTAGGATCACAGCTGCAAAAGAGACGTTTTGGGCATGTTTGACCTTGTAAAGGGCACCTGACTGATAACAGGGCGCCTGGCATTATACTACCTGTTTGTGCATTCTATTAAAAGAGATATTTATTTATCTCCTCGTCCGTGACATCGTTATTTCCCTTTGTTTAATGATTTCTACCTGGGACAGCAATTACAAGCAGAGTTTGGCTCAAGAGGAAGCATTCTTGGCTGCGAATGCAACGGCTTCTTAACTGGCTCTCCTTGACTGACATTGTCTAAGGCAGTGATGGGTAACCTTTTTGTTGTTGTGTGCCAAAAGCCTGCCCATGTGCAACAGCACACATGTGCGTGCCCGCACCCATAATGCAATGCACATGACACCACCCTGCCCCCGCCCTCTGCGCATGAGTGCACAACCCCCCATGCTCCCCCCACATACATACAACCCCACCCACAGACCATTTTGGGCCTAGCAGGCATCCATGAAGCCTCCTGGGACCAAAAATGGGGCGTGGGGGGAGGTGCACCGCAGTGGTGAGTTTCTACTGGTTCGGGCCGATAATAGTTTGACGGCCTGGGGCACTGGAACCGGCAGTAACCCAGGCCTGCCATGCCCCGAACCGGTTCTCTGGGCAGTGCCATAGGCACCACCATCTTGTTTTTTTTGCTTCTGCGCATGCACAGAGCAATATTTATTGCAGGTGGAGGGAGGTGTTGCTGGGAACAATGTGTTTGATTTATGGCTGTTGTGTGTGTTTGTTTCGTGTGCTTCCTGCTTGACTTTGTGCCTTGGAGACTTTGAACTTCTTTTGCCACATGAGCTCTTGCGGGTGTATTACAGTTTGGCCTGGTGGATTTAAGTTTGTTTGAGGAACGTATTTGCTGGAGCGACTTTCCATTGTTTTATGGATTATTGGCCATCACCTTGTGGACTAACCTTGGCCTGCTTGTGTCTGGATTTATTTGGGACAGTTCTGAGACGGGGTGAAGGGAAAAGTTGGAGAACATCAATAAACTCTCTAAACCACACTTACATGTATGTGTGAGTGAGTGGGGCAAGTGGGGCACACTTAGTGGGGCACACTAAGTCATTGTCTTCTGTTGAGTCTCCTCTACGAAGCAAGAAGCTTTGTTCTAAAATGACAACAAACGTTATATCTCATTAGTTACTCGTTCTCGGAACAAAGAAATGTTCCTTGCCTTCCTCCTAGTTGCAGATGAAATAAATAAGGGGAAGGGGGAAATCAACCAAGAAAAATGATCAAGAGATACAGAGAAAGCATGTGATGATGTTGTTTCAAGACGAGCACAACTCTATCTCAGTTTTCCAGTGCGGATTGTTAGAAGTACAGACTGCTCTGTTCACAAATTCCAGAAGAGGACAAAGCGTTCAGTAAACATTATCTCATTTTTAACCTTGAAATAAACTTGTGAGATTGTGGTTTGGTTCATACGCAAAGCATGAAATTGGACAAAGGTTCTCCAGTCTTTTAATTCTGCGACTCCAAGATTCTGACGATTATGGAAGTCAGGAAGTTGTTTGGAAGGTTGGATAGGATTGAAATATGTAGGTAAAAGTAAAGGTTCCCCTTGCACATATGTGCTAGTCGTTCCCAACTCTAGGGGGCGGTGCTCATCTCCATTCAAAGCCGAAGAGCCAGCGCTCTCTGAAGACGTCTCTGGGGTCATGTGGCCGGCATGACTAAACACCGAAGGTGCACGGAACGCTGTTACCTTCCCACTAGGAAGCCAAAAATGGTTGGGGGGGGGGCAGGGTGCATGCATGGGGGGGGAACGTGTATGTACAGGAAGCACTTGCATTGCATTTTGGGGGTTTGCCCATTTGCGTGCGCACACATGCCCTTCGGGTACTCGGCACCAAAAAGGTTAGCCATGCACTCTTAAATATAAAGCAAGACGATAAATATTTACTAAAAGAATTCTAAAGGAGCCCAAGAAGAAGGTTAAGGAACCTCTCGACAGAGAAGAAATCATGAGAAATGGTTCTGGGCATTTCTGAAGCGATTCAGCATCTTGGATGAAGAATAGCCGCAGAGGTTAATAAGAACTGCAAACTCCTGCCAAGCAGTTTAGGTTCTCAAATAAACAGATTTATGCAGCCATGATGTCAAGGGCCGTTCTTGGCCATTCGCAAACCCCAACTGCATTTTTTGTCCGTCTCCCTTGAAGTCAGGGCGAATGCAACGAAGCACTTGGATGAAAGCAACAATAAAGCTGACAGTTTTATTTAGAAAACAGAACCTTATAAAAGTTCCCAAAACATTTGGGCTGAAATGCAACCACGCTCCCCGATGCCTGGATTAAAAACGTGAGAAGTTCAGAGAAATGGAGCAATTCATTGATTAAAAAGCACAAACAGAAACAGAGAGAAAACAGCGAAGAAAAAAGAACATGTTCATTTATTCTTGTCATTATTCTTACTATTAAATTTAATTGCCACCCATGTTGCCGTTCGTTGCCGTTCGTTGACTGTTTCCATTTGAGCCCCCCTCCCCCTTTTTTAACTTCCACTTAATCTTTGCATGTTCTCCTGTGCATCTTATTTTTGTTCTTTTTTTCCCCTCTTGCACAGTAGGGACGCGGTGGCTCAGTGGCTAAGATGCTGATCTTGTCAATCAGAAAGGTCGGCAGTTTGGTGGTTCGAATCCCTAGTGCCACGTAACAGAGTGAGCTCCCGTTACTTGTCCCCGCTTCTACCAACCTAGCAGTTTGAAAGCACGTAAAAAATGCAAGTAGAAAAATAGGGACCACCTTTGGTGGGAAGGTAACAGCATTCCATGCGCCTTTGGCGTTGAGTCATATCAGCTACACCATGGAGACATCTTTGGACAGCATTGGCTCTTCAGCTTTGAAACGGAGATGAGCACTGCCCCCTAGAGTCAGGAACGACTAGCACATATGTGTGAGGGGAACCTTTCCCTCTACTTTTACATTATTGTTGTTATTTCCTTTTCTAAGGCTGCTCACTTACTAACAACTCTAGGTGGCTGTATTTATGTACACTATGTGTGTGTGTTTGTGTGTTTGTATCACTAACACACCTTCTTATCACTGCAATTCAGTCTTGCATTAAGCAAGTACAGCTCTCCAAAGGGCAGCCGTCTGACAGACGTCAAGGTGTTGATATACTGATAGTCTTTGTAATTTCACTGGTCATCATTAATTCATATCTGAAAGCAAACCGAATGTCACAACAACACTGATAAAATTTATTGCTTATTTAGCGTTAACGAAGATGCCACAGCAATACTGGCTTAGGAACAAAGTGATTTAGACGGGGGTTTCATTCAGGAAAATTGAGACAGAGTGGGGGATGGGAGACAGTTCAACCAGAAATGGTCCTTGACTTTTGACCACAATTGAGCCCAAAGGTTCTGCTGCTAAGTGAGGCAGTACCTAAGTGACTTTTGTTCCATTGTACGACCTTTCTTGCCACAGTTGCTAAGTGAATCACTGCAGTTATTAAGTTAATAACACTCTTCTGGCTTCTTCGTTGCCTTTGCATGTCAGAAGGTTGCAAAAAGAGAGTGTGTGATCCCGGGACACTGCAGGGGTAGATTGGGGAGAAGAAATGGTACAAATTATTGGGCTGCATCCAGTTTTGGTCACCACATTATAAAAGGGAGATTGAGACTCTGGAAAGAATGCAGAGAAGATCAATAAAGAAGATTAAGGGACTGGAGGCTAAAGCATGTGAAGAACGGTTGCAAAAATTGGATATGTCTAGTCTAGTGTAAGGGATGCAGCGGCTCAGTGGCTAAGACGCTGAGCTTGTTGATCAGAAAGGTCAGCGGTTCGGCGGTTAGAATCCCTAGCGCCACCTAATGGAGTGAGCTCCTGTGACTTTTCCCCGCTTCTGCCAACCTAGCAGTTCGAAAGCATGTAAAAAGTACAAGTAGAAAAATGGAGACCATGTTTCATGGGAAGCTCATCTCTGTTTCAAAGCCAAAGAGCCAAAGACGTCTTCGTGGTCATGTGGCTGGCATGATTCAACACCAAAGGCGCATGGAATGCTGTTACCTTCCCACCAAAGGTGGTTCCTATTTTTTCTACTTACGTTTTTAACGTGCTTTCAAACTGCTAAGTTGGCAGAAGCTGGGACAAGTCACTGGAGCTCACTCTGTTATGCAGCGCTAGGGATTCGAACTGCCGAACTACCGACCTTTCAGATCGACAAGCTCAATGTCTTAGCTACTGAGCTACCGTACCCCTTTTGATAGCTGATTGAGTCTGTCTAAATATTCATTGGTGGTGGGTCTTGTTAGCGTGTACCCGGGGAGGCCAAATGTTGTCTATCATATCACAGAAATCACGCAGGCCATTATTTCTATTTACCGGCATCTCTTTTCAGTCCTGTACTCTGCAATTCCAACTGGGTAGTGATCTAATTGGATGGGGAGGGAAGGAGGGGGTGAAGAGGATAGAGTCATGCTCATTCTTTAATGCTGTCGTTTAGCTTATTCTCTCTGCAAGATGCTGCATTTCCATCACATTTGCCTGGTGAGATCTCACAGGTTTTTTCCCCCTCCCTCTCCCGACTGTTGCTAGGACAACAGCATCCATATGTGTACCGAAGCTGGTGCCAGCTGCTTCCATTAGCCTTCAGAAACTCTTCGTGAAATAATCAATAGAGAACGTATTGAATATGTTGGGTTTTTAAATTACCTCTACTACGGTGGAAGGCCATTTTATTTGCAGTGTGTGTTTGTGATCCAGGACAAGTTGGTTATTGATTCTGATTTTGGCTCCCTGCTTTACTGATATCAAACTCCAGCTTTAAGTTGGTATGCCTGTGGAAGTCAAGCTTCACTTTTGGAGAAGAACGGGAAGAAAAAATGCAACTTGATTTAATCAAGGAGGAATGCTTTGGGGCGGGGGGAAGGTGATGCCAAATTAAGAATTTACAATTGGATAGAATAACAGTGTTGGAAGGGACCTTGGAGGTCTTCTAGTCCCACCCGCTGCTTAGGCAGGAAACCCTATACCTGCGCTCACCAACTGGTGGTCCGTGTTAAAATTTGGTGGTCCACAGAAAAATTATTTCCATTTTTTTATATTGCACTAAATAGTATTTATCCTTTAAAAAAAATCATATTAGTGGTCTGCAAGGTTTAAAATTATGAATTTAGTGGTCCCTGAGGTCCGAAAGGTTGGCGACCCTTGCCCTATCCCATTTCAGATAAACGATTGTCCAATCTCTTCTTAAAGACTTCCAGTGTTGGGGCATTCACAACTTCTGGAGGCAACTTCTGTTCCACTGATTAATTGTTCTAACCGTCAGGAAGTTTCTTCTTAGTTCCAGGTTGCTTCTCTCCTTGATTAGTTTCCACCCATTGCTTGGGATGGCACTGGCAGAGGATTGCAGGAGGCTGTTGCAGCCCAAAACAGAGCGCGAGAGCCCATTTTTGCCGAAAGAGCGCTTGGGCCACAACAGGCATTCCCGACATGAGTGATGTTGAGCTGGCCACGCCCACCCTCACCCCCCCTCCAAACACAACCCTGATGTGGCCCTCAAGGAAATCGAGCTTGACACTCTGGGTCTCCATCTTAACAGAGTTGGAAACATATGGCAAAATAAAATATTTAGATAAATAAATACCTCCATAGTCATGAATGGTCAACAGAGGGTCTTTTGCATGGTTGGGGAATCTATCCGCTACTACATTCTGTTCTAATGCAGCTACCAAAAACCAGCAATTACTTTGTGAGATGGTTAGGGCCTAGCATGTTAGGCTTTAAGTATTCATTACCCATATGACGTTAGTCTCTTACTCCAGGGCTTTCCTGATGTTAGCCACCTCAGAGGTGGAATGTGTGTACATAATTTTCTATTTATGCTTATTATTTCTGGTTAACAAAGAGAAATTTCGCACTTCTCCATCTTTCCCCATAATGAGGGAATGAACAGAAAGGATCTTCTGTGTGGGGTTGTAGAATGCTTATTAAAAATCTCACCATGTTCCAGATAAAGTTAACAAATGTGACAGTAAAGCTGAGAGAGAAAAAATAAGCATAACTCTTTTGACCCAGATATGAAACTCTTATTGATAAAATAATGACTATCATGTATGGAATAAGCCAAGGAATCTCATAAATTGGAGTCATTTGTTTGATCTCTGGACAGTATTTGCGTTTTGACACGCGAGTTTGAAATCTGAATAAAAACATTGCTACCTATAATACAACATACTTGAAAATAAGCTCAATGCATAGCCTTACATTTTCTATAAAAGGTACTAAACGTGAAATTGCAATATCTTCTCTTCAACCTTGGGAAGTTAAGCTGAAGTAGAAGGTCTAGATTCACCCAGGGCGTGCGCTTACGCTACCGAAACGGTAGCGAAGAAAATAGGATTTTACGCTTGCCTTACTCCCAAGTTGTCCCTTGTTCCTTAGCTGTTCCCTTCATCTGGCAACTCTGCGCATGCGCACACTGGGAACAGGCTCCAGCTGTTCGTCTGCCTCACTGATGTCTGACTCTGAAGGCAGCTGATAACTGGCATATGGCTCTGGCTCCCTCTTCCTCCGACACAGAGCCCTCATCAGAGCCTTCCCCAGACTCCAGGACTGGCCCATCTTCCTCCCCAACCTCCTCACTGTCCGAATCTGCTGCCAGCTCCAATGGTGGACCATAACACTTAGCAGCAGAAATTTTGACCTCAGTTATGGTCATAAGTTGAGGAAAACCTGTAGAATCTTCACATTTTGCAAGGGGGAAAAGTGATTTGTTCTCTACGTTTAAAAAAACAACAACATCTCACTCTCCATTCATTTATTTCCCCTTTCAAAATCTATGCACAGAACATATGGATACTAGCAATCTCCTGATACGCTTTGTAGCTGGTGACTCAAAGGATCCCCTGATTAGCACCGAGTAATATAAAATGGTAAACAGATGGTCAGGCCTACCGAGAAAATGGAGAAAGATCCGTAGAATTCTTTCAGTATTTTTTTCATTTCAACTTTTATCTTTCCTGGTAGGAGAAGGGAGAAGGTTGGCTTGCATCAAGAATAAAAGCCTGCCTGAAAAAGCCTAGATGAAAATATGACTTTGCTCAAAGAAATTATAGCTCCCCGAATCTGTGCTTTGTTTGTTCTCACCAGCCATCTGTTCCAGTGTAACTTGTTTTCTTTTATAAAATCATAAAATAAGGTAAAATAAAAGTGTGACTTGGAAAACAAGCAATCCTTGGCAAATGAGAGCTTTTCTTGGGTCTAAGCATCATCAACACATTGGTAAGAACGTCGTATTTTGGTATTCAATCATCAATTCAAGCCATTTTATAATTCAGCTACAGGGACGGAGTGCTAAATCAATACTTGTAAAGCGAGTTTGTTTTTTTTCCCTCTCTACCTTTCAGTTAGTATTTCTTCAGCCTGAGGTTGAGGGTGAAGGTAGATTTACATTCGGTGTGTAGTGAAGGCAGTTTTTATGCTTGTTACTTTCTCTGAAAAACAGAATCTGGACTTCAGACCGTTTCCTAAGTTTCTGCCTTTCCCCGTAGATCATTTTTAAATGAGCTCAGAAGGGAAGGAATAGTGGCCAAAAAACAAACAAAACCCCATGACCATTGTTATCAAGAAATCACTGCTCCTTTGTGCGAGGGAGATCATATTTCTGAGAATCATTCACATCTACCTCCCAGGATTATGAAATAATACAGATTACCTCTTGAACACAATTTCAACTCTATTGTGGGAAGTAAATATGCTTTCTCCCTTGAAAGCGTGTTTCTCTAAGACTTACAGTAATTGAAATGTGGAAAGCCAAGGAAGCTACAGGACAATAATAAAAATGACATGCTCACAAAACCCCTTTGCCATGTCAAATTCTCAAGATTCATGAGCCTTGTCCTTTAGAAAATAATAATAATAATAATAATAATAATAATAATAATAATAATAATAATAATAAGCATCCCTTTGCAAGATCGAGGATAGAGATGATCGGAAAATCAAAATCCACAGTAAATAAAATAAATTAGCATAACATATAAAGGTTTGAAGATTCTTTGAAAGAATAATAGGAGGCATCATTTTTCCTTTTTTCATATGCTTCTTGTGGAAGCTTTAAAAAAAAGGTAGAAACTAGATACCAACGACTATAAAGTAAGGGCAAAAAGAAAGAAAACAGAAGAAATCAAAGCAAAAATGAAAAGTGAGAGAAAAGAAAAGAAAATGAAGAAAAAACAGAAAAAAAAGAAAAAATATATAGAAAAGGGACATCCCATATTCTTCACATCAGTCACTCAGTAACTACACATCAATAACTACAAAGTTATTTTTAGCTCTCTCTCTTCCCACCCCCCCTCTCTCACGGAGACGTCCGACGACGTCTCCGTAGTCATGTGGCCGGCATGACTAAACACCGAAGGTGCACGGAATGCTGTTATCTTCCCACCAAAGGTGGTTCCTATTTTTCTTCTTGCATTTTTACGGGCTTTCGAACTGCTAGGTTTGCAGAAGCTGGGACAAGTAACAGGAGCTCACTCTGTTAAGCAGCGCTAGGGATTCGAACCATCGAACTGCCGATCTTTCGGATCAACAAGCTCAGCGTCTTAGCCGCTGAGCCTGTAGATATACAGATATAAATGAAAGGTAAACTAATTGCACATTCACACCTCTTGAGGTTGTTTTCAGGATTTCAGAGGTTTGGTGTTATACTTGCTACTATAAAAATATTGTTTATTAGCCACCCCAGAGGGAAGGATTGAGGGATTTAATTAGAAGAATATAATATAGAATTAAATATTCCCGGAGCTTCCCTGATTCCTCTTTTTTAAAGGAGGAAATAAGAAAGTTATATGAGACTCTTTGTCAGAAGAAGCCATTGTGAATGGTCTTTTATTACCCATTTTGAATACCATGCTATCTCATTTTTGCTATTGTTAATAAAAAAAATGCTTGGATTACTGAAGGAGAAATAATATTTAGAACAAAGAGCTCCTTCGCAGATTGCTGAGGCTGTAGGTCCAACTTGTCTCTTTCATACAAGCCCAAATAATAATAGACGAAGGACTTCAAATTAATTCCTGTTAAAGTTGGCATATGTTTTACAGTGCCTGAATTATATTAGTCTCTCTCTTTCTGTGTTTGCGTATGTGTGTTTAAAGGAACATTGGAACACTTATAAATTTGCAGAGGCTGAGACAATGAGGCATCAATTTAGATAATTTAACCTATGTGCGGAGGTTTGCATGACGCATACAAACAACCATACACACTCAGAGAGAGAAGGCAGTCTGTTGTGACATCAAATAAAATAAATCCATAAATTCAGGGGTGATAGGTGAATCAGATTCTGCATAGCAAAATTAAATATCTACGGAGATTCTCAGTCATCCAGGTCATGGTTGTCCCAAAAGTGCTTTTTCAAAAGGCAACTGGACTTTCGTGGTTTTTTCTTGAAGACGTTTCACTTCTCATCCAAGAAGCATCTTCAGTTCAGAACTTCAGAACTGAAGAAGCTTCTTGGATGAGAAGCAAAACGTCTTCAAGGAAAAACAAAGTCAGTTGCCTTTGAAAAAAAAAAGACATAGCAAAACTACTTTATTATTTAGGATCATGGAAAGTCCACAGTGATAAGGGTAGCCTTTGTTTTAGGATGCATAGGTTGAAGAAAATGTGACTCCAAACTGTCTTGCCGATCCCCAGAGATTTTAAAAACTTATTAACAAATTATAATTTTAATGTGTCAGTAGGTGGGAATTATTAAACTCATGGCTGAAGAGTAATCATATTAACTAGGCCTGGGTGGATAAGTGAGTCCCTGAATCAATTCAGACAGTTAAAGCAATTCAACGAAATTGAATTGATGGATTGCATTAAACATGTCTGAACCGATTCAAATTGATTCAAACTGATCCAGACACATGGGCATGTTTTATGCACACAAGTGTGTGTGTTTAATGCTTTCAATCTGTCCTGGTCAAATGGAGTGAGGGATCATGTGAAAATGTAGCCTGTACTGATTCAAGCAACAAAGCTGACTTATTTGTTTGTGACAAATGAGCTAATACTGCATCCAATTTTGGTCACCACAATAGAAAAAATGGTGTTGAGACTCTTCCAAGAGTGCAGAGAAGAGCAACAAAGAGGATTAGAGTCCTGGAGGCTAAAACTTCTGAAGAACGGTTGTGGGAACTGGGTATGTCTAGTTTGCTGAAAAGAAGGACCATGGGTGAGATGGTAGCAGTCTTCCAATATCTAAGAGGCTGCCACGAAGAAGTTGGGGTCAACCTATTCTCCAAAGCACCTGAAGGCAAGACAAGAAGCAACAGATGGAAAATAATCAAGGAGAGAAGCAACCTAGATCTCTTCTTAAAAACCTCCAGTGTTGGGGCATTCACAAGTTCTGGAGGCTAGTTGTTCCACTGATTAATTGTTCTCAACGTCAGGAAATTTCTCCTTAGTTCTAGGTTGCTTCTCTCTTTGATTATCTTCTATCCATTTCCTCTTGGTCTGCCTTCAGGTTCTTTGGAAAATAACTTGACCCCTCTTCTTTGTGGCAACCCTTCAAATATTGGAGCACTGCTATCATGTCACCCCCAGTTCTTCTTTTCATTAAACTAGACATTCCCAATTCCAGCAACCGTTCTTTATACGTATGTTTTAGCTTCCTGTCCCCTAAGCTTCCCAGAGTTACCCTTATGGTAAGATGGGCAGCCAATACATTTTATAAATAAATAAATAAATAAATAAATAAATAAATAACAGATCTGTGGTTATGATTTTTCCCTTCTCTCTCCCCCCCCCACTCCATAATTCAAAACCAGAATTGGGGGGAAATAAAAAACTCACTCAGAAACACAATGGAAGAGAAGCCAGCTAGGCTGAGAGTGAAAGAGAGAGTGATGAACAACTCTTGCCAAAAGTAACTGAAAGCTATGAATAGCTTCATGAATCACAGAAAATCAATGATCAATCCAAGTAGATTGAGCTGAATTTATTTTATTTAAAAAAAAAAATCAAGCACCTGCTAGTTATTTAAAAAGTCTTCCTCTCCATCTCTGCCAACTTCTCCTCCAGAAAGCGAGAGCCAATAAATCTAAACAACATAAAAGATGAGCTTTAGATACTGTACAGATATATCTTCGTGGAATAGAGAAATTTTAGATAGGGTTGGAGTTCGTTTCCCATTAGTGCAGTCGCCATAGCAATATCCCCTTCTCTCAAAGGGCAGAAACAGCACTGCTGAAGCAGGAATGGTCCTTCTTGGTTGACCTTCAATGCATCAACGGAAGTATTTGAAGTTTGGTGAAGGTAGCGGAGCTGAACTACCAGCATGCGTTGGCGATTCAGCTCCTACCAGTTCCAGTGACTAGTTCCAGTGACAGAAGGGAAGTTCTCCACTCCATGGTTGCTCTAAAGTGGGGCTCCACAGCATTTAGTTCCATCTGTAGGTTATTTAACATGTATGCAAAGGCATTGGAGTAGATCACTCTGTCAAGGACCAAGGAGTACTCATCTCAAACGATCTAAGCTCCAGAGCTCACTGTAACAGCATTGACGAAAAGGCATTAAGAGTTGTTAACCTAATTTTGTGAAGCGTCTTCTCCCGTAACACTGTACTGCTAACCAGGGCATACAAAACCTTTGCCAGACCGATTGTTGAATACAGCTCGTCTGCCTGGAATTCACACTGTATATCGGATGTTAATATGATTGAGCGGGTCCAGAGGTATTTCACGAGAAGAGTCCTCCACTCCTCTGTTCACAATAGAATCCTTTACGCCACTAGGCTCAAAATTTTGGGCTTGGACAATCTGACCTAAGCCTAGTACATAAAATTGGCTACAACATCCTACCTGTCAACAGCTACTTCAGCTAGAACCTCAATAATACACAGGCAAACAATTAATACAAACTCAAGGTAAATGGCGCCAAATTCGATTGCAGAAAATACAACTTCAGCAACAGAGTGGTCAACACATGGAATGCTCTACCTGACTCCGTTGTTACATCCTCAAACCCTCACAGCTTCAATCTCAAACTGTCCACCGTGGACCTCACCCCATTCCTAAGAGGTCCATAAAGGGGGCGTGCATAAGCATACTGGGCTGCCTACCGTCTCTGTTTTACTGTCCCCATTTACTTGTATTCATTTCCTTTGTTCATGCCCATGTTTATACTTATACCTGCTATTTCGTACCTGTTTGACAAACTAAATCAATAAAATAAAATCTGGGAAGAGATGCCATCAGTAGCTGAAGATTCTTAGCTGTACACCACCATTCCAGGTTGTGGCAAGCCTAAATCAACACCTAGAAGCTGTTAGAGTCTCAGGAGTGAACTATACTCTAATTACACAACTCGACTTTGTCACATTCAATAAACATTTGGGGGCATGAGCCCTGGCCGTTAGTCTGATTGGGGGGGGGACGACACGTTGTTCCGGAAAAAGCTGGTTCATGAACTGGAGACTTCTTATTTATGGCGCGACCCATGAATAGTGAGTAGAGGTCCTGATAGTGTGTGTTTGTGGGTGTGGGTGTGTGTCTCTGTATGGCAAAAACGTTGTCTGTGATGTTTTTTATTACTTGAAATACCATCCAGATGTTGAATGAATCAGCTAGATACCTGGCAGGTCAACTGACCCATCATCACATAGTAGTACCACTTTTGGAATCGTTGCTCTGGCTACCAGTTACTTCTGGGGCCAAAGTAAGTGCTGATCATCATCTACTCACTGACGTCTGACTCCGAAGGCAGCTGATAACTGTCGGACGGCCCTGGCTTCATCTCTGCCTCCGATGCAGAGCCCTCATCCGAGCCTTCTCCAGCCTCCAGGACTGGCCCGTGTTCCTCCCCAAGCTCCTCACTGCCCGACCCGGCTGCTAGGTCCACTGGCCACTGGCGGACCATAACAATCATCACACCTAGTGCATCGCAACTTCTTATGAAAACAAGAAATCCGGAAATTGGAAAGCATCAGAAATAAAGAGTGGATTCTACGTGTTTTGGAGGGAAAAAAGGATGCCTGAACTGTTGAAAGTGTTAATTCGTCTCTCAGAAGCTTCCTGGGTTCTTTGAAGTGGGTGTAAAGCAAACAAAGGCAATATCATATGTTAGTGGGAAGCTGATACGCTGATTATTAAATACTCAGCAAGACATTTTCCTCCAGCAGTCCAAATTGCTCCTATCTCATGGCAGATACACACAAGGGTGGGTTGTTTTTCTTTTTTGGCCTTCTTCCCGAATCCCCGCTTCTAAATGGAATGAAAAGAGGTAGTCCTCGATTTACGACAGTTCATTTACTGACCATTCAAAGTTACAGCGGCACTGGAAAAAGTGACTTACGGATGTTTTTTACGCTTGCGATCTTCGTAGCGTCCCCACGGTCAGTCACGTGATCCCAATTCAGATGCTTGGCAACTGATTCATTTTTAGGATGGTTGCAGTGCAGTGGCCCAGGGTTATTTGATCCACCTTGGCTACCCTTTGACAAACAAAATCAATGGGGAAGCCTGATTCACTTAACAGCCAGGTTACTGATTTAACAATTGTGGCCATTCACTTAACAACTACCCTGTTTCCCTGAAAATAAGCCCTCCCTGGATAATAAGGCCAATCGGGCTTTTGAGCGCAGGCACTTAAATAAGCCCTCCCTGAAAATATTGCAACACAGCAGCAGCCATGAGGTCACCACGCTCGCCGCCTCCTGCACCTCAAAAATAATAAGACCTCCTGGAAAATAAGGCCCAGCGCTTCTTTCAGAAGTCAAAAGAAAGTAAGACCCTGTCTTATTTTCAGGGAAGCATAGTATGGCAAGAAAAGTTGTAAACTGGGGCAAAAATCACTTAACAACTGTCTCGCTTAGCAACATAAACTTGATTGTGGTTGTACGTTAAGGATGAGCTGTATCATAATTTTAGAAGCTGCTTTTCATGTATGTTCTGCTTCCCATTCTGTGAATCTACTACATTTCCCAAGATTTATGGATTGTGCAAACTCTGAAATCAACTAATAGCAATAGTAATAGCCCTTAGACTTATATACCGCTTCACGGAGCTTTACATCCCTCTCTAAGCAGTTTACAGAGTCAGCATCTTGCCCCAAACAATCTGGCTCATCTTTTACCCATCACAGAAGGATGGAAACCTGAGTCAACCTGATTGAGCTGGTTAGGATCGAACTCCTGGCAGTGGGCAGAGTTAGCCTGCAATACTATACTTTAACCACCAGGGCTCAATCCTCTGGCGAACATTCAACTGCAAAAGATAAGTGCAAAGCATACACAGTAGGATCGCCAACTTTGAGCCGGTCAGGATCGAACTGCCGGCAGTCAACAGAATTAGCCTGCAATACTGCATTCTAACCACTGCGCCACCACAGCTTGGAAATGCCGTCTCCTTTGGCCAATGTGTTTGGAAGACATTCACGACTGACGTCAAGTGAGTGGATATTTTTTTCTGGCAATTCCTCACCCCGAATCCATCTGGGGTGCACATTTTCCAATCTCATTTACATGTCAATGTTCTTTCCCTTGTGATGGTCTTCTAATAAAACCATAAATTGAATCCCTTCATTTGCGAGTCCTGCATTCAATTGGTTGGGGTCCTTTCATCTGGATTATACCTTTCATCTCAACTCTTCTCCCAACACAGCCGCACTTGTTGGTATTGTGTGTTCCTGTGATCTCTGGGATGTTGTTACCATTCAGCAACTTGTTGAGGGCTTCGGTCGACCGATCAGATTTCCACCTGAAAGCCATTCACTTTCATGAAAACATGCACTTATTATTCTCTATATTTTGCGGTGGGTTTTTTTTTGTATCTCATCAAGGCATGACGGAAGTCAATTAATTTCAATAGCATCTGATTGTGCATGAAAGCATCCACCTCCCGCCCCCCCATCCAAAATATGCTTTAATATACATGCTTATTTAAAAAAAAGAAAAGAAAGAAAAGAAAAACCTCATCTATGCAACCGATTTGAAAGAAAAATTGCGCGGACAAAAGTCTCCATCTTGGCATTTCATCAGTTTTTAATATTCATGAACCTTGGCTTCGGGTTTTAAATAAGAAATAAAAGAAGGGCGGGGGAGGAAAAAAAACCATCTGCACAAGTTGGATTATACACAACCTTTTAAAGTGTTTAATTATCTGGCATAGTCGGAATGTAGAAAAAAAAAATCTCTTTCCTTTTGTGAAAACCAGGAAAAAAAAAACACGAAGTAAATACACAGGCTTTGAAACAAGCCACTGAATAGCTGATTGAGTAGAATAAACATACCAAAGGTTGCTTAGGAAGAAGGGATGGGGTGGGGAATCCCAAATGCTAGCTAAAGAACATGATTTTTTTTACAGTGGGGAGTATTTGTATATTTGACTTATGAAAAGAGATGGGTGTACAGTATCTAAGGGATGAGGTTCGCCAGAAAGAAGCATCTGAACTTATCCAAGTTGAACTTATCCTTTCCCCCCCCTAATATTACAATTAAGATCATCATCATCATCATCAGAGTTGGAAGGGACCCTGGAGGTCTTCTAGTCCATCTCCCATATTATTTTATTATATAATATATTTTATTAGTAACCTATGACTATCACTAAGTATTGTAACTTATGATTCTTGATGAATGTATTCTATTTTATGTTTCTTTATGTACACTGAGAGCATCTGCACCAAAGACAAATTCCTTGTATGTCCAATCACACCTGGCCAATAAAGAATTCTCTTCTCTTCTCTTCTCTTCTCTTCTCTTCTCTTCTCTTCTCTTCTCTTCTCTTCTCTTCTACTCTACTCTACTCTACTCTACTCTACTCTACTCTACTCTATTCTATTTATTATACTATTCTATGCTATGCTATTCTATGCTACGCTACGCTATTCTGTTTTGCTCTGCTCTAATTCTATTCTATTATATTCCTTATACTATTCTATTCTACTCTATTCTATTCTATGCTATGCTATGCTATGCTATGCTATGCTACTCTTTCTTATACTATTCTATGCTATGCTATTCTGTTCTGTTCTGCTCTAATTCAATTCTATTCAATTCTGTTCTATTCTATTTTAGTCTAGTCTAGTCTACTATTTCTTATACTATTCTATGCTATTCTATTCTATGCTATGCTATTCTATATTCTATTCTATTGTAAAAGAAAAAAGGGGAAACCATTTCTTATACAAACTGTTTCATTTCCTCCTAAAACATTCTTTTTTATGAAAACACGGCCATTTTGGTGATCATGTACATTTTATTATTCTGACCTTTTGAGAGAGAGAGAGAGAGGAAGAGAGAGGGATGACCAGAGGAAAGGTTAGGATGATAATAATCCATGATAGCTTATTAAAAATGAGTGGCGAGGGACTTATTGCATGGTAGATTTGGGGAAGGAGTTAGTTTCAAGCATAATAACTGTAAAGCAGAGAGAAGTGAGCTGAGGGAATCGCTTTTGTTTGGCTATCGTTATAAGAATTTATGGCTACTTTTAAGCCATTACAGTCCATCAATTTTAGCCAATTCTTGCACTGAATATCCCCAACGACAGAGGAAAAATGTCAGGGTTGTGATATTCCAGTTTAAGAATAGATTGATTCAAATTTTTATTTCGTTTTATTTAAAACAATTAGGATGCAATGTTTAAGCCCTTGGGAAAGCTTTAGAGTCATAATCAGCAGTAGCCAAAACATTCAAAGCATACAAAGAATTCTAATCCCATTTTAAGCACGAAAGCTGTCTGGGTGACTTTGGGCCAACTACCAGGAGCTGGTGAGTTCTAGTCCCACCTGAAGTGGTTGTTTTGTTTCTCCAATGCACATTGTTCAGATTATGTGTGGGTGTTCTTCCTTCCCTTCCCCAGCGTTCAGTCAGAACCGAAGAAGCTTCTTGAATGAGAAGCGAAATGTCTTCAAGGAAAAAAAAACAGAGAAAGTCCAGTAGCCTTCGAAAAAAGCTCCTTTGGAACAACCATGACCTGGATGAACTGAGAATCTCCATGGACAATTAAATTGTTGATTCATGATTGATTGAAATGTTGATAGCTTGCAACTTCAATTTGGGGAATTGTAGACCTAGCAACATTAAAGGTAAAGGTAAAAGTTCCCTTCACATATATGTGCTAGTCGTTCCTGACTCTAGGGTGCTCATCTCTGTTTCAAAGCCGAAGAGCCAGCGCTGTCCGAAGACGCCTCCGTGGTCATGTGGCCGGCAAAACTAAACACTGAAGGCACACGGAACGCTATTACCTTCCCACCAAAGGTGGTCCCTATTTTTCTACTTGCATTTTTTACATGCTTTCGAACTGCTCGGTTGGCAGAAGCTGGGACAAGGAACGGGAGCTCACTCCATTACACGGCGCTAGGGATTCGAACCGCCAAACTGTCGACCTTTCTGATCGACAAGCTCAAGAGTCTAGCAACATTACAGTCCCATAAATGGGAGATATGAAGTAGCTTGTAAGAAGAACGAATATGTTTCTATATATTCTTCACTTTTCATGCCCTTTTGGTCTTGTTAATTTTCCTATTAGGGCATGCCAATGTTGGGTTGATATCCAAACATTTCCGGCTGGTAAGAGTCACTCCATACACATTTATGAAGATTACCCATAACTCAAAAATCACAAATTCTAAAGTAATGATATTAACAACAATGGGGGGGGGGGAATTGTAGACATTTTGGCAGTCCCTTCCCCCTCCCACTTTTCTCCTCTTTTTGTGTGTGTTGAATTTCATTAAAAGATAGTAGTGACGAAAACCCAAGGGACTTTCTCTACTTTACCAAAGAAATAGGTCACAGATTCAATTACAGCCAGTGAGGCATGGACTCAATCTATCATGGCAAATTAAGTACGTTTTAGCAACCTACTTTCCTTTAAAAATTTTATAGACACTTTCAGTGGAAGGAGAGGAGTTGAAAAAAAAAGGACAGTAAGGAAAAAAATGGTGCAACTGAAGTTTCTTCCCCCCTTTTCTGGGTCTGTTGCACGTTTGAATTACTTTTCCATATTGCTTCAGTCCATTGCTGAACTCCTGTCACATTATCATAATCAATTGCTGACTTGCTGATCAATTACTGAAAAACAGGAGGGAGGGAGGGAAATCCATCCAGGATTTTCCGTTTCACTGTAATATTTTTATGGGGTGCAAAGAAGAAAGAAAGAACCACGAAACGCATTTGTTGCAGCTCAAAGAACTCTACAATTATCAATATTTCATTTGATCGGAATAATAATTTAGGAGCAGTTATAAGCAAATGGACTCCACATTTCTTAAG
The DNA here is from genome assembly GCF_964273705.1 of Natrix helvetica. Classification (NCBI taxonomy): domain Eukaryota; kingdom Metazoa; phylum Chordata; class Lepidosauria; order Squamata; family Natricidae; genus Natrix; species Natrix helvetica. The sequence goes on along the minus strand of NC_138561.1, from coordinate 18,646,349 downwards.
TGTCTTCCATTTGGGAACCTCTGAAAGTAAAATATTTGTTCAAATCTAAAAACAGAAGTGAGTTCTTTAAATAATTATGCAACAGAGGGACAGGAGATATGGCTAAGGAAGGGTGTATTTTTCCATTCAATGTGTCTTCTGTGCAATCAGTCCTTCTTTTACAGATAAATTTATGTATGTATATGTTTATGCGTGTTCATGTGCATATGTGTATCAGAGATGGGATTCAGCAGGTTCTGACAGGTTCTGGAGACCCGGTAGCGGAAATTTTGAGTAGTTCGGAGAACTGGTAAATACCGCCTCTGGCTGGCTCCACCCCCATCTATTCTCTGCCTCCTGAGTCCCAGCTGATTGGGAGGGAATGGGGATTTTGCAGTATCCTTCCCCTGCCAGACCCACCAAGCCACGTCCACAAAACCCGTAGTGAAAAAAAAATGAATCCCACCACTGAGGTGTGTGTGTGTGTGTGTGTGTGTGTGTGTATCACTAGATAGATCGATAGATAGTTATAGATAGAGATAGATAGAAATAGATACAGTATATAGAGAGATGGAGGGATGGATGGATGGAGGGATGGGTGGGTGGGTGGGGAGAGAGAAAGAGAGAAAGAGAGAAAGAGAAAGAGGAGAGAGAGAGAGAGAGAGAGAGAGAGAGAGAGAGAGAGAGAGAGAGAGAGAGAGAGAGAGAGAGAGAGAGAGAGAGAGAGAGAACTAGATGCTTGGACTAGAAGACATCCATGGTCCTTCCCAAGTGTATTTTGTTCAATTTTGTGTCAGTTTAAGATTGTAAAAACATGTGTCAGTGTCTTAATGGATTTAATGGATTGCCTGTATGTTTATATGATAAAATAAACATGCAAGGAACCCATTAGGCAGTGGTGGAGCGTTAGAAGGCAGATTATACTAACTCTCATCTCTTCCTTCTCTCTCCGTGTCTGTCGGTGTCTTTTCTTATTATTATTTCATGAGATGAAAGTTGACACCCAGCAACAGTTTTGCAGAGGGCAAGTTTTAACTCTACCAGGCTACCTTCTTCTTCTTCTTTTTTTTTCCCTTTTCCTTTTTAAAATCCTCTTTACGACAAACAAATAATTAAGACAACCAATGAATAAACATCTGCTTTTCAATAAACCTCTGTAGAGCTTGGTTAATTGGAAGCACGGAATAAAGCAATGACTGTTTTGTTATTAGCAAAGGAAAAATAGCTGAGACGGGCAAGGCAAAATGGAGTTGATTGCAAAGCAAAGAAGTGGTGTGGTTTTTGCATCGGAAAATTCAGGCAGTCTTCTTAGTTAATAGTATTACACATTGTGAATTAATGGCAGCATATTCGTGTCATGCTGAAATAATTGACGGTTGGCTCACCTCTGTTAGCCTGAGTGTGAATTAATTTCCTATAGCAGGGGCTTTTGCTCTCTCTGCCAGGTTCATATGAAGGGTTATGAATAACCGTAAACTTTAGCGGCGGCGCTCATTTGACAATATATCACATGCATTTATCGTTGGGAATCGCAGAACGTGGCTTTAGGATAGTAACAAACCACCCCGTGTATTGATGATCAAAATAAAATAATCAGATGAGGATTGAAATAGGGGATACCTTGTCAAGGGGAACTGAGGAGAGAATAACAGAGTGGGAAGGGACCTTGGAGGTCTTCTGGTCCAGCCCCCTGCTAAAGCAGGAGACCATATGCCATCTCAGATGGCTGTCCAAGTTTGTAAATAAAGATCTTAGAGAAGAAGGAGGAGGAGGAGGAGGAGGAGAAGGGGGAGAAGGAGAAGGGGAGGAGAAGAAGGAGAAGGAGGAGAAGGAGAAGGAGAAGGGGAGAAGGAGGAGGGGGAGGGGGAGAAGAAGGAAAAGGAGAAGGAGAAGAGGAGAAAGAGAAGGAGGAAGAGGAGGAGGAAGAGAAGAAGAAGAAGAAGAAGAAGAAGAAGAAGAAGAAGAAGAAGAAGAAGAAGAAGAAGAAGAAGAAGAAGAAGAAGAAGAAGAAGAAGATCATGGCATTAATTGCTATCGGGCCACCAGCATCGAGAGAGAATTTGGATTATCAAATGGAATTGGTTGAATGAAATACATTTGTAGCGCAAGGTTGAACTGTGGGATTCTGGGTGCTTTGTGACCTTGATGGTTTTCTTGCAGACGTTTCATTACCAAATTAGACAACATCATCAGTGGTAAGTTTTAATACTAGTTTTCGCACGGATGATGTTACCTAGCTTGGTAATGAAACGTCTGCAAGAAAACCACCCAGCTCAGAGAGCACCAAGGAGCCCACAAAATTGATTGAATTTGGAGCTGCTTATGACAACCCAACTACAAACAGTAGCATTTGTTGGGCACCTCATTTATCATTTTGCCCTTCATTTTATTTATTATTAAATTTGCTTGCCACCCGTGTCACTTCAAAGAGACTCTGAGAGGGCTTATAATAGATGTAATACAGTCCTCAACTTACAACTGTTCATTTAATGACCATTCAAAGATACAATGGCACCGAAAAACAGTGACTTTCTTTTTTCATGATGAAAATGATTTCGGTGACCTTTGACCCCTCCCTCCCCAATCCTAAACGTTGGCTATCAAATGTCGGTGTCCTAGCCAGAGGCTTTTTGAACGACGGAGAGCAAAACACCTACTCCTGAATTAATAATGTCTCCAGCAATTGTGATTTCTAAAGGGGTTAGGTATCCATTCTAGCTAATTCTAGCAAGTGGAGAAGGAATTCAGTGGCTGATTTGTAAGATGTATTTCCAGGGAATAAAATGTCACTGCTCCATCATGTGGCAGGAAGGAAGGAAGCCTTAATTATCTCATTCTATTTTAAAATGTTGCAGGAACATCTCATATTTTAGTTTTCTTTGCGTCAGGATAAAATCTTCCTTGATATTTGGTGATTTGTATCAACATGAGGGACACGGTGCCTCAGTGGCTAAGACACTGAACTTGTCGATCAGAAAGGTTGGCAATTTGGTGGTTCAAAGCCCTAGCACCAAATAACGGAGTGAGTTCTCATTACTTGTCCCAGCTTTGAATCTCAGTTTCAAAGCCAAAGAGCCAGCGCTGTCTTAAGACGTCTCCGTGGTCATGTGGCCATCATGACTAAACACTGAAGGCACATGGAGGAATGCTGTTACCTTCCCACCAAAGGTGGCTCCTATTTTTCTCCTTACATTTTTTACGTCCTTTCGAACTGCTAGGTTGGCAGAAGCTGGGACAAGTAGCAGGAGCTCACTCTGTTACGAGTCGCTAGGGATTCGAACCGCCGAACTGCCGACCTTTCTGATCGAAAAGCTCAGTGTCTTAGCCACAGAGCCACCGCCTCCCTTTTGAACTGTTCAGAGCTCTTCAAATATTTTTACAAGGGTGACCTCTACTGGGAGAAACGAACTGAAGAAATGATAAGGTTATATATGATGTATGTAATTCAGTATTCAGATGGATGAATGTTGGCCTAGAAATTATTATTATTTATCATTTTTTTTTCTCATTTGTAGAAAAACAGACAAAGCCCGAGGAGACCATCCATGGAGATTTTGATATATTACAAAAAGTTGCAACATTTGGTCAATGGTGCCCAAAATGTAATCATCAGAAAGATAATTTTGTCAGGTTTTACATATCCAAATGGCAAAACTCAGCTAATGATCTGAAGAATACAATTATTCCAAGTATTTCAGTTGTATTCAATCTATTTACTAACAGAGAAAAACTGCAACAAGACAACATGTGAAAGCTGCTAGCAGGGTTCACTTCAAAATATGAGAAAAAATACTGAGATGGTGGAGCTAATTATGTCATTCGAAACTCTACCTATATTTTTTATGCACTTCATGGTGGAAGTTCGATCACATCGCCTTGACCATCAAGTAAAAATTAGTAGAATTTTGAAAACAGGAAAAAAAAACCCTGACAAAAACTCATATTTAAAAGGAAAACAGAAGAAAAACGAGAAGGAGGAAAAACGCAAAGACCAAAGTGCAATAATCAAAGGAAAAGGGGGAAAAAGGACTATACAGAAGTGATTTCCGATTTTCTTTTACAGAAGTTATAAGTATAAATATAAGTTAGCATTTTTACGGTTACAGCAGCATTTACATCTTTTCTATAAATCATAACCATCTTTTTCTTTTCTTTTTTTTGACTATTTGGTCTAGTGATTAAGGCACTAGAAGATGGGAGGCATGAGTTCAAGTTCTATTTAAGCTATGGAAGCTTGCGAGGTGACTTTGGGCCAGTTGACTAGGAGACAGTGAGTTCTAGTCCCACTTTAGCTATGAAAGCTGTCTGGTTGACTTTGGGCCAATCACTAGGAGACGGTGAGTTCTAGTCCCACTTTAGCTATGAAAGCTGTCCGGGTGACTTTGGGCCAATTATCAGGAGACGGTGAGTTCTAGTCCTGCTTTAGCTATGAAAGCCAGCCTGGTGACTTTGGCCCAGTCCCTCCTTCTCAGCCTAACTCACCTCACAGAGTTGTTATGGGGAAAATAAGAGGAGGAAGGTATGTTGGATATGTTCCAGTGGTGGGTTCCTCTCCCTGTCACTTCCGGTATGCTGCGCACAGGGCCATCCTGGTCATGCACGCACGCTGTGCACTCCACTGCCCCTGCGACACCCAGCTGCTTGTCGGAGGTCGTGCAGGAGCTGCATGCTGTGCACGTGTATGCAATTGGCCAGTTGCTTTAAAAACAGGTATGGAACGCGAGCGGGCGGGTTGGTCAAATGAGCCACCGTACCGGTATGGTGGCCGCTGCTCCCGGCTACTACCAGAACGGCCGTACCGGGCTGTACCGGCTGAAACCCACCACTGATATGCTCCCTGCCTTGAATCTATCTATATATAAATGGCTGTACTTTACAACTTTACAAGTTGACAGTATGTATGTTCCAGCATAACTCTGGAACTCCTGGAGCAATTTCAACCAAACTTGATACAAAGATGACTTACTCTCTGGAAAAAAATACTGTGGAGGTTTGCAATACAAATGAATAAATAAATATATTCTCTTTTATGCAGCAATCCCTCAACAATCATGCTGCTTCTATGTTCATTTTCTGCACACTGATACGGTTATATTCACATCTACATCTACATACAAAGCTTACTGTGTTGTGAAGTTATCTAACATGAAGGTTTTAGCAGGGGGTCCATACTCAGATTTAAGCTAGATTGCTGGATGAACATATTTGTGTTTAAGTCTTTGGATCCAATCCTCTCCTCTCTTGCGCTCTCTTTTATTTCTTGGCTAAAAACTGTAATAAAATTGATCTAATCTAAAAGATCATTTCGTTTACATAATGCGAGGGCCGAGAGCAAATAGTAGATTCCACCCACATCTCATTTTTGGAGTTGTAGTATATATTAGAAAATGAAATTTTCAATTGTCCCTCCTACCATGATATATTTTTCAAATTTTTGAGGAATTCTGCTCACTCATAATTTTTTTTTTTAAACTAACATGTAAAAACTTTGCATTGTTTCCATTGCTTCATTGCAACACAAGCCCAACACTGCCATCTGGTGTGTTGAAAGAGGTATGAACATTGGAAGAAAAATGTTGACTTGTACTTAACTAGTAAATATTTACCTAACTCAAGAGTCTTAGTTCCACTCTGTTGTTTCGAGGCAAGAGAAAAAGAGAAAAGGCAACTCTATATGAAAATTCTACATAAGTTGTCTGCAAATTAGATACAAGAGTTTTGAGGCATCTTAACTCTTAGCCCATTTCAATGCTAGATATCAATGCTAGGGACGTGGTGGCTCAGAGGCTAAGATGCTGCGCTTGTCGTTCAGAAAGCTCGGCAATTCGAATCCCTAGCGCCGCATAACGAAGTGAGATCCTGTTACTTGTCCCAGTTTCTGCCAACCTAGCAGTTCAAAAGCAGGTAAAAATGCAAGTAGAAAAATAGGATCATTAAAGAAAGGATGGAGCAGAATGAAATATGAGTGGCAAACATGAAAATAATTTTTATTTATTTGAAACAATTAAATAGAATTGTTAAATTGCAATAGCAATAGCACTTAGACTTACTGTATATACCGCTTCATAGTGCTTTTACAGTGGTTTACAGAGCCAGCCTTTTGCCCCCAACAATCTGGGTCCTGATTTTACCCGCCTCAGAAGGATGGAAGGCTGAGTCAACCTTGAGCTGGTCAGAATCGAACTCCTGGCAGTGGGCAGAGTTAGCCTGCAATAGTGCATTCTAACCACTGTGCCACCACCAACAATCTGGGTCCTCATTTTACCCATCTCGGAATGACGGAAGGCTGAGTCCACCTTGAGCCAGTGAGATTTGAACTGCCGAACTGCAGCTAGCAGTCAGCTGAAGTCGCTTGCAGTACTGCACTCTAACCACTGCACCACCATGGCTCTTGGGAATTTTCTCATTCCCATGATTAAGACACCGCCTTACAACTCCTGTTGTGTGCCATGCTGTCCCACCATAACGAATTCTTATTCCTAAAAGACAGTAGAAATGTAACACCAGAATCAGGTTGTCTACAGCCTGAGAATATTAAAGGATGAACTTCCTCAGATATTCCTGTATGTGGATCTCTTCTTAACCCTAACTCTTTGTCGTTACACTGCAGTAACTACTCCTAAAGATACTCCCAATATCAAGATACAGTAAGTTCTTTCCATTCCCTCTCCTTCCCATGTGGATTTTCCTCTAGTGACATGTTCTTAAAAACGATAGAAGGGATTGTAAAAGTGTCACTCTGATGTATTTGAAAGGGGCTGCCTGTCAGCATTCCAAATAGCATTCAAAATTAAATCAGAATCCAAGGCAAGGTATTGCTCAAAGTTCCAATTTATTAAGAGAGCCATGTTGGCACATCTGGGAAAACCTGAATCTGAAAGCTTCCCAGTTTTCCCCACCCAGTTGAAAGTTCAAGATCTTGCCCCCACACCCGCAAGTCCATCACATGCTCCAATCTCCCACTGCCATGCTGGCAGTTCCACTCATCCAGTTCCAGTCAGGTGCAGAGACAAAGGATGACCTTGACTTTCTAGAAAGAATGTTGTTATGGCTATATAGCATCTCCCCTCCCATTTTCCCACAATAGAGAATGCATAGCAGAATAATAGAAAGTGTGGCAGGCCAAAGATCCAAAAGAAAAGATGGCTGCAGGCCTGACACTGCCTTTGTCCATGTCCAAACCAGGAATGTTGGGAGAAGGTAATAATCATGATTGTTGATGATTCATAACCTGCAAGAGAGAGAGAGAGAGAGAGAGAGAGAGAGAGAGAGAGAGAGAGAGAGAGAGAGAGAGAGAGGGAGAGAGAGAGAGAGAGAGAGAGAGAGGGAGGAGAGAGGAGAGAGAAAGCATTTTTCTCAGTGTAGTGCAGAGATGAAAATTAGATGTTGCGAGGAATCCGAATCACGTCGAAGGTAACACAGCTTCCATTAGGAAGATGAAGCTAGTCGCAGGCATGACTTAAAAGCTCTTCAGTCAGGAGGGAAAGTTTGAGTAGGCTTCAATTCTCTCTTGGAACAGCAGGGCTGGATCACCTCCTTAAAGAGGGGGGTAACTAACCACGAGGTAAAATTTCAGTGGATCATTTCTAGACTTTTCATGACTGTTCTTCTCAAAGGTGGGAAAGAGTTAAGAAGGAGGAAGAAAACAGAAAGACGAGGGAGACTCTATAATGACTGAGACTTTAGGATGAAAAGAAACAGAATTCTTTCCAGGAGTCTCCCATTGTCGCCATCCGCCCCACCATTTAGGAGAATTTCTACATTTCTATATATTACATCTTAGAGTGGATGGATTCAAAGTGGTCACTTAATAACGACTCCTCTCCTTTTTCTCCATCCTTCTCCTTCCTTCTTTCCTTCTCCCTCCCTCCCTCCCTCCCTCCCTTCCTGCCTTCCTCCTGTTCCCTGCCTTCCTTCCTGTTTCCCTTCCTCCTGTCCCCTTCCTCCCTCCCTCCCTCCCTTTCTCCCTTCTTCCCTCCCTCCCTCCTGTCCCCTCCCTTCCTCCCTTCTTCCCTCCCTCCCTCCTGTCCCCTCCCTTCCTGCCTATCTTCCTGCCTCCCTCCCTCCCTGCCTTCCTCCTGTCCCCTTCCTTCCTGCTTTCCTGCCTTCATTCCTGCCTTCATTCCTGCCTTCCTCTCTCTCTCCTTCCCACCCACCCTCCCTTCCTTTTCCTTCCCTTTGCAGAATTTATTCCACGTTAAGTTCTAAGGTGGAAGTAGAGATGGTCTCTTAAGCACAGCACTTGACTGGAGTATTAGTGAAAGAACAACTATCCCACAGTTGAAAAAACTATCCCACAGACTGAAAACTATCCAGTCATGACTAAAGCACTGAGTTCTGCAGTATCGTTAAGAATAACCAATTTTATTAACCCAGGGGTTTTCATGGACTTTAATTGCCATGCCAAGTTTGTCCAGTCTTGTAAGTTAAGCAAGGCTTGTCCTGGTCAAGACTGGCTAGGAGATGATCTGAGAGTTGCTGGATTTTGGGCTAGACTGAGAAAGGAAAATTACATGGGTGTGTGTCCATGAAAATCTCCAGAATTCAAGTCTGACTCAAAGGCAATTGATGGGCCCATCTCTACGACCCATATCTAGGAACAGACAGAGCAATGTGTTTCTGTCTTCTGGCATTCAGCTCATCTCCCTTCTTCTCTCTATCTGTTGTGGCTCACCAGCAGCCAGCAGAACTGGCAGCAGATTTGGACAGTGTGGAGGTTGGGGAGGAACCTGGGCCAGTCCTGGAGTCTGGGGAAGGCTCTGATGAGAACTCTGTGCCGGAGGCAGAGATGGGGCCAGAGCCATATGACAGTTATCAGCTGCCTTCAGAGTCAGACATCAGTGAGGCAGAAGAACAGCTGGAGCCTATTCTCAGTCTGTGCATGCGCAGAGTGGCCAGACGAAGGGAGCAGCTAAAGAACAGGGGTCGACTTGGGAGTAAGGCCACTGGTGGATGATGAATGGCCCCTCCCATAGGGAATAAAAGAGGAGCGAAAGGGGAGTGGAGTTTTCAGGAGACAATTAGTTCGTTCCTGCATTCTTCCCAAGTTTTGCGGCATCTGAAAGATATCGGCATGGCCACTCTCCAAGCCTGTAAAAGGTCGGTAATTGTGAACTATCTTGAAAGACTGTGGGCCAGGACTTTGCTGGAGAGCAATTCACTATAAATAAAATAAAAGGGGTTTATTGGGACGAGGACTCGGCTTTATGCTGCTGGGGAAGCCTTTGTGCTGCTGGGGAAGCCTATATTACAACACCATCCTTCCTACAAATATATTTACTTGTAAAACCTCTTTCATACAGATTTACTCTATTCGTCTAATGAAATGGACACGCTCCATAAAAACTGTGGAATAATAAAGCTTGTTAGGCTTCAAGACAGCATCATTCACAATCTACTTTTCTTACTAGTACCTATTATTTAAATGCAGGCCTCCATTTAGCATCTCTTAAACTATGTTTATGGCACGCAAAGTGTCCAGGTAGTTAAAGGACTCTTCCATAAATGAAACCATCACTTTTTTCGTTAGTTCCGAGAAGAGAAGATTTTGCAAATAAAAATTGACAGCCTCCGTGTTTCTACGTTGCTCCTTGTTCCTGCGGTAGATTTTTAGACAATAACAGTTCATCAATAATTTCAGTCAGGGAGACATATGATGTTGTAAATATTTAAAATCAAATTTGGGGAAAAAAAGACAGAGATAAATGTAATAGAGGTACCCCACTGCCAAAGGCAATGAGTTCTAAGAAATTTCTGGTTGGGAAAATCTTGTTTCGTTGTGGACAGAGCAGAATTGAAAACCGAGACCAAATAAATTCTAAATGGAGAGATTGAGAAAGAAAAGTTGGAAAATGCTTTGTGGAACCAAGATAACATCTTGTTATCAGAGAATTTGACTCCAGGACAGAATGGCTGAACCTTTGCTGTAAAGGTCCAGTATAAATTTTAATGTTATCTAGATGTCAGGTTTTTTTTTAAAAAGAAAGACTTTTACGCTAACCTTAGTTTAAGCAGCCCTTTTAACCTTGCTGAATTTAAGTAAAAAGAGAGAAAGGGGAAATAACGGTATGTATTAGATATGTCACAATTTTCTTTCTCATCATCGTAAGATGGCCAGGAAAACGTGTATATTTTTAAAGCAAATTAAAATAAGGTGTGTCCTTTCTTACCCTTTGGCTTTTATTAGCTGTCGTTTATATTTTAATACACAAGTGACATCTGATGTATTACTTAATCAAGGGGAAAAGAATTATGCATTGTGCGTAATCAGTTACGTTTGCCATATCAGAAAAAAAAAATTAGACTAACAGATGAGGAAAATAAATAAGATGAACTTCAAAAAAAATGAAAATGCTTAGCCTTTGGAATTTTAGTTGACAGCTTTTGAAAATTAAATTATAAGTCAAGTGCCGATAAGGTCTGATATCTCCTTTGCAGCTTTTCAAGTGATGTATTGCGTCTTTAATGGAATATCATTTATCATCTGATAATAACAAATGTTGGATTTCTAGGCTTGTCATCTCTCCGGTGATGACAAATAGTTTCAACTTGTAGAAGTGATAATGGGATTTTGTAATGATCTCTCCAAGCGGACTCTACTGTCGCATAAGCTGTTCTTCTGGGACAGCACATGGTTATCCTGTTTAGTAGCACAATCCACCAAATCAGAAGTCAAGTTTCCCATGCTCGGTTGTGTACACATGTAAATTGGTTGGGGTGGAGCTTTTTGGGGGTGTAAGCCAAAGTTTCACCCCAACCGACTTACATGTGTACACAACCCAGCATGTGAAGGTTGGACCATAAGGAAGGCTGAGCGCCAAAGAATGGAGGCCTTTGAACAATGGTGCTGGAGAAGATTCCTGCGAGTCCCTTGGATTGCAAGGCCATCCAACCGGTCAGTCCTAGAGGAGATCAGCCAGGATTATCTGAGCGTCATGCCTACAAGCCATCTTTTCTTTTGGATTTGAGGCCTTCCACACTTTCTACTGTGGGAAAATGGGAGGCGGGGAATAATCTACGTGTGCCATATTAAACCATAAACCCTACTTTAGCAGTCACCAAGAATGGGCTCATTCAACATGTTGAAGACAAACAAAACATTTTACAGTTATCTGGGCTGTGTGAGCCCAGTCAACACAAATTGCTTCTCCATCCTTAATCATTATAATCTTGATCTGGTGGCTATCAATTTGTCACCTAGACATTCTTTAGCACACACAACACATACCTAAGTGTTGCGGGTTTGAAACAGTGGAGTCATAACTTGTTTATATAGGTGATTGTAAAAGACAGAAGCTATTGTGGGTGGATTTATATTGTCATATTGATGACAATCATCGTTCTCGAAGGCTTTGACCATCTTCCACACAAATAGCTTTTGTGATGGCCAGATAGGACAACCACCATTAGAATAACGACTCTTGGGCCTTCTATTCCTTCCATTTTAAAGCATTTTTATTTTAGGAAATAACTGTTTTTAATTCTAACCTTTCATTTGTCCTTAGGGAAATGTTAGTTAGTGGACACAGATGTGCCTCACAGGAAGAACCTCATGGAAAGACCAAGATAGAAAAGAAAGACATTTTTACCCCGGGACGTATAATTGGGGGAAGCTTTATGATAGACAGTTAGATGGTCTACTTTGCAAATTGAAGATCCTGGGTCTTGTCCTTCAACATCTTTAGATAGGATTGGGAGGTTATTATTTGCATTATTTATTTTGTGTTTGTAAACCACACTGGAAATGTAGATGGAGAGAGAGGTTGAAATAGGTGGAAAGAAGTTTTAAAAACGAGATGCTAGAATCCATATAGAACTACAGTGCAATACCAGTAAAAAATCCTCTTGCTTTTTAAAAATTGTCCTCTCTCTGATTCTCTCTGTGTGTGTCTCTCTCTGTCTTTCTCTGTGTCTGTGTCTGTCTCTCTCTCTCTCTGTCTTTCTCTCTCTCTCTCTGACTCTGTCTGTCTTTCTGTCTCTGTCTCTCTACCTCTCTGTCTCTCTCTTCCTGTCTGTCTGTCTGTCTCTCTTTTTCTCTGTGTGTGTCTTTATTAGACATTTTAAAGAAGTCATATAAACATAAATGAAAAAAGGAACAAGATAAAAGATGAAGGAATAAAGTACAAACATGAAATTTTAAAATGTCATGGAGCGTTTCCAGTACATTAAGCACGAACAAGTAAATACTGTGTATCATACCGTTTTTAAAAGATTAAAAGTTGCAATTAAGCTCTAAGCTAAACACTAATATCAAGAAACATGGTCAACGGCTTATGAATCACTAAGTAAGATTATGCGCTGCTGCAAATTCAATCCATGTTGCTAAGAGGCGGCAATTTAAATATTCCCCAAAATTGAAACGAGGTCTCTACGTATACAGAAACCCAACCTGTGATGTGCTGCTACAGTATTAAATTATAGCTTAGGAACGATTTCCAGTTTGAACTGAATTCTCGATCAGATTTAGTTTCGAATAGGAAACTATTCTAGAAGCTCCTTCAGTTCACCATATATTTCACCCAGTGGTGGGTTGCCAATTTTTCTACTACTGGTTCGGGCGCACTCGCATGTGCATGCAACTCTTCTGAGCATGCAAAGCCACTGCTGCTACTACCGGTTTGCCCGATCGGGGCCGAACTGAGATCAACCCATCTCTGCCCCCCCACATTGTGGATAAAGTAGAATCTTTCTACCTTTGTGCATATCTGTCAGCGTTCCAAATATCATGCAGAATTAAATCAGAGTCCAAGGCAGAGATATCCTTAAAGTTCCAATTTAATCAAGCAGACATGTTGGCCACAAGCTGTGGAATCCCAAATCTAAAAGCTTCCTGGGATTCCACCCAGTTGAAAGTTCATGATCTTATCCCCACACCCATAAATCCATCACATGGTCCAATCTTCTTCGGCCACGCTGGCATCTCCACCCAGCTGGTTCCGGTCAGGCGCAGAGGTGCGGAGACAAAAGATGACCTTGAGCTTCTAGAAAGGAATGACAACAACACATTCCACAATTCTACTCCTTTCTATTCCCCTCTCCCAATTACTACACTAATGAAACGGCATAATGAAATAATAGAGAGTGTGGCAGGCCAAAGATCCTAAAAAGGAATATAACTGCAGACCTGGCAATATCACAGTCTCACTGCAGTTCTAAATATTAGTTCTGGATTCTTTTTATTCTGCATTTAAAATTGCAATGACTTTTTATTTCAAGGGGAAAAAAAGAGACATAGTAAGGTGTTTTCTGACCCACTTTCAGGTCAGAGCAATGACAAGGGGCCAAATAATGAGGCCCTTCACACCTTCCTGATGGGCTACTTCCTCTGCTAGTTGATCCTTGGTGTAGAGATTCTACCTGAGCGAAGTATCTGCAGTCATCGCTTGGGGACTTAAGCTTGACAAAGGAACAAAAGAAACCAACTTGAGTATCTTGTCTTCAAGCATACATGCAGATTCACCCATGAAAGTTACATCGGGATTATGGAAGAAGCAGGTATTGTTTCAGCCCCAGCCCTCAAGAAACAGGTCATTAATATTTCAGAGAGTTTGTCACCATCTCTGTTATTGCAATTTATCAATGCCCAACAGGTATTATGCCAGCTATATATCAAAACTATTTTCAAAATATTTCACTGTCAGCCCATGGCACCCTCATTATTTATTACGATAAGGGACATGATGAACAAGAAGGGAAGGTGTCTTGTTCGCTGAAATGCACTATTGCTCTCCCCCCATCCCCCACCCCTAAACCTGTGCAGGATGAGGCATAATATCAATGGAAGAGTGGGGCATTTTTCTTGGGAAGGCTTTATTTTATTTTATTTATTTTGTTTGGTTTGTCAAACAGGTACAAGATGACAGGTATAAGTATAAACATGGACGTGGACAAAGGGAATGGGGACAAATAAATGGGGACAGTAGGACATTTATGACTGTAGGGTTTACAGTCACAGACCTTATCTGGCTTGGGGAGCTGCCAGGCCGATATCTGCAAAACTTGGCAAGGAGTCTTGGAGAGTCATGAACCAAGTGAGCGAACTAATTGTCTCCTGCAAACTCCACTCCCCTTTCGCTCCTCTTTTATTTCCTCTGGGAGGGGCCATTCATCATCCACCTGTGGCCTTACTCCCAAGTCAACCCCGGTTCTTTAGCTGTTCCTTTCATCTGGCCACTCTGCGCATGCGCACACTGGGAACAGGCTCCAGCTGTTCTTCTGCCTCACTGATGTCTGACTCTGAAGACAGCTGATAACTTCCAGATGGCCCTGGCCCCCTCTGTGCCTCTGACACAGAGCCCTCATCAGAGCCTTCCCCAGACTCCAGGACTGGGCCATGTTCCTCCCCAACCTCCTCACTGTCCGAATCTGCTGCCACTGGCGGGCCACAACAATCAATTTTCCACCTAGAATTACCATGTGTGATCTTTACTCCTGCCTCACAACTGCCTTGGCAATGTGAAACCCCTGCTTGGCCATTTGGTCATGCAGTTTGACAGAGATAATATCGGCAAAGTTCTGTGAATAATTACAAAAGGATATCTCTTAGGATCAAAGCGCCCTGACATGAATCCTAGCTCGGAGTACTGACAAGGCCATGAATCATAAAAGCTTGGGACAGCTGTGTGAAGGCAGTGCTGTGTGAACTTTAAAGCAGGTGTGTGGACATGAGATTGCTGTCTAAGTCAAGTGGCAATTTGCACCACCCTAAGATCTCGATCGGGCATGTTTATTGATTGAACTAATTCGGTCTTGTGTCCCTGACTGGCTTGTAAAAGAATCAGCTCCTGGCATGTTTGGGCTGTTAAGCACAAGGGGGCAGCAACGTAACAAAGATGGGTCTAAAATAGGTTTGCACAGCTAGGATAGAGAGAAAATCTGGTGGCCTTTGGATATATGAAATTGGACCGATGTGCAAACACATTGAATGTGGCTTCCAGAAGTTGTTTTCCATATGAAAATAGGAATTAGCAAAATGTCCTTCTATGCTCAACTAACGTTGAATGAGGAGCCCTTGGTGCTTCTGAGCTTGGTTGAATATCTAGATGAATATCTGATAGAAATCCAGAGGTATTTCACGAGAAAAGTCCTCCACTCCTCTGCTCACAATAGAATCTTTTATGTCACCAGGCTTGAAATTTTGAGCTTGAACAACCTCGAACTACACCAAGGTCTGACCTAAGCATAGTACACAGAATTGTCTGCTACAATGCCCTACCTGTCAATGACTACTTCAGCTTCAACCACAATAATACAGGGGCAAACAACCGATACAAACTCAAAGTAAACCACTCCAAGCTTGACTGCAGAAAATACAACTTCAGCAGCAGAGTGGTCAACGCCTGGAATGCTCTACCCGACTCCGTTGTTATGTCCTCAAACCCTCACAGCTTCAACTTCAAACTGTCTACAGTGGGTCCGTAAGGGGGCTTGCATAAGCGCACCAGTGCCTAACATCCCTGTCCTCCTGTGTTCATGTCCATGTTTATACTTAGACCTGTTATCTCGCACATGTTTGACAATCTAAATAAATAAAATAAAATGTTCATGTTGAATCTCAAAGGTGCTTTTGTCTTTAAAACGCAGCTGGATCTCTTTTTTGTTTGAGGAGAAAGAAGAAGAAGAAAACATTTCGCTTCCCAGCAAAGAAGCTTCATCGGTTCTGATGGCAGGGGGAAGGAAGAAATACAATCCTTCCACTCCACCCCATCCTATCAGAACCTGCTTTTCCACCACCACCCTCAACATCCGGGCTCAACAATACCTATGCTTCCATCCTCCCACCATCAGAACTGATGAAGCATCTTGGATGAGAAGCGAAACGTTTTCTTCTTCTTCCTCAAAGAAAAAAATAGTTCACTTGCCTCTCGAAGAAAAAAAAAAGTACCTTTGAGGCAACTTCGACATGGATGACTGACAATTTCCACAAATGTTCATGTTGAATGTTGAATGCTTAGATGATCATCAAGTGCCATGGTGGCATAGTGGTTAAAATGCAGTATTACAGGCAAACTCTGCTCATTGCCAAGAGTTCGGTCCTGACTGGCTCAAGGTTGACTCAGCCTTCCATCCTTCCAAGGTCGGTAAAATGAGGATCCGGATTGTCAGGGGCAAGATGTTGACTTTGTAAACTGCTTAGGCTTGTAAAGCACTATGAGCCATGGTGGCGCAGTGGTTAGAGTGCAGTACTGCAGGTTACTTCTGCTGACTGCCGGCTGCCAGCAATTTGGCAGTTCAAATCTCACCAGGCTCAAGGTTGACTCAGTCTTCCATCCAGAGGTCATATTCAGCCAGTTCGGACAGGTTCTGGAGAACCGGTAGCGGAAGTTTTGGGTAGTTCGGAGAGCGGACAAATAGGCTGGCCCTGCCCCCGCTTCCTCCCAGCCTCCCAGCTGATATTCTTTTGTTGCTCTGAACAGGAGAACGGAGCTGGAAAGCAAGTTAGTGGGGTGGGGAAGGAATGGGGATTTTGCAGTAACCTTCCCCTGCCACGCCCACAAAGCCACGCCCACAGAACTGGTAGTAAAAAAAAAATTGAATCCTACCATTGCTTCCATCCTTCTGAGGTCAGTAAAATGAGGACCCAGGTTGTTGTGGACAATAGGCTGACTTTGTAAACTGTTTAAGGAGAGCTGTAAAGCACTACAAAGCGGTATATAAATCTAAGTGCTATTGCTATTACTTCCCCATCTTACATAGAAGTGGGGGAACCATTCAATAGCAGCCAGAATCTCCTTCATTCAAACTGTCATAAATAATAAGCAATGACACAGAGACATCCTGTCCCCCAAAGAGACAAAAATGCAGAAAGAAGACACTTCGGGCAAAAAAGACACCTAAATATTGTCTCATCGGGCTGGGAAAGACGATGTGGCTATGGCTGCTCATTTTTAAATATGTTTCTCATTTTAGGGTATCTTGCACCTTAGCAGCATCTCCTCTGTTTGCCTCAATGGCAATTACCCTTGCAATATATTGTCACGGTGGCGATTCCCTTTTAAATCATTAGTCTACTTTCCCTGCATTAAAAAAGGGGAAAAAAACTCAGCAAATTATCTAAGTTTATTTCATTGACTTTCTCACACCTTGAGAAAGGACCCATTTATATTATCAGCCTTTGATATATTTCCCATTTGCTGGGGCGCTTTGGCAAGCTGGCATTTTAATTTAATTATACTTTTTGTTGTTAATGGTCTTTATTTTTCAGTGTCTGTGTGGTAAAGTGCTTTGGAACGGAATTTTTTTTTCTTTTTTTTAACCCCCCCTCCTTTTTTTTTCTTCCCCACCTCCACTTTCCCAATGGCAAGTAAGAGTGCAAATTTATAAACTGATAAAATTCAGCGTAAAATTTTACAGAGGTGGAATGAAGCAATCTGCTAAGAAATCATCCCGAAATGATTAAGCGTTTTCCTCACTTCCTGAATGTAAACCCTGCATACACTTAATCATCAGAGACTGTTAATTGGGAAACGCACAAGAATCCATTTGGAAATTTGAAGAAAGGGGATCAAACTCACGCAGCTAAGTCACATCAAGGGCCACCAAAAGCAGTTAATCAAAACTGGCTTCTAAAATGTACCCAAACATGAATCCGACCTGCTGGAAGTGCAAAAAAATACCAAAAAAAAAAAAAAACCCCCTCAAAAACTCAAAAATATTGGATGGAAATTTGGAAACAGATACAACAAATTACAGAGGAACAAATAGATTGCAAACCGGAACTCTTTCTGCTGGGAATAACCAAGGGGAAATATAGAAAGAAAATTAAATGCATACTAATACACCTGTTGACCTCAACAGACAGCATATCTGAAATGGACAGAAGAAGGAGAACAACAGGGGTCTGAGAACATCAGAGAGTAGAAGAGTTCCACCTTCCAACCATCTTTGGTGGATTTGGTGGAAAGACCTGAAGAGGCACTTGGTCAGGTCCTGAATGAAGTGGGCCTTTGTTATGCTTTAGTATAATATATCGTAATAAAAGAAAGGCTGAGTGCCAAAGAATGGAGGCCTTTGAACTTGGGTGCTGGAGAAGACTCCTGCGAGTCCCTTGGACTGCAAGGCCATCCAACCGGCTCTTTGGAAGGCCAGATCCTGAAGAGGAAATTTAAATACTTTGGCCACCTAATGAGAAGGAAGAAGGACTCATTGGAGAAGAGCCTCATGCTGGGAAAGATGGAGGGCAAAAGAAGAAGGGGACGACAGAGAATGAGGTGGCTGGATGGAGTCACTGAAGCAGTGGCGTGAGCTTAAATGGGCATTTGATTATATAAAATGATCAAACGCCCTTAAACAACAAATTTCTCTTTGAGACTGAATCAGTTCAATGGTTACAGAATCCTGGGGAGGAATTAGACAGAGGCAGGAAGAAAAGGAGAAATAGGACGAGGCGTCCTAGAAAAGTTATTTTCTACAATGCAAGGTTTCCCTTTTCCTTTGTATTTAGTATAATATCAAACTCAAAAAACACAAACATGTACCTTCTGCTCCAAAATAAACCCTTCAGCAGCTCAAACAAGGAGCAAGTAATATCCAAACAATATCTCCAGCATAGGAGTTTTGTGTTTAATAAAACGTCCTTTGTTTGAATGCATGTTGATTCTGGCTGTTCTCATTAAAAAATAAGCGTGCAGTTTGAAGAGATCTACCAACCCCCTTATCCTCTCATTTATCATCATTTTAGAAGAAATATTGCCATAATTCTTCAAATTGGACCTGAAGCAAAGATTGCATCCAGTAAATGTTGTGGTGCCATAAAGTAGGTTATTCATCTTAAAGGCGAACTCTGAAGGTTCAGCCTATTAAATTAGTCATCTCTCTCTCTCTCTCTCTCTCTCTCTCTCTCTCTCTCTCTCTCTCTGTCGTTCTGTCTCTCTTTCTCTCTCTGTCTGTCTCTGTCTCTCTCTCTCTCTCTCTCTGTCGCTCTCTGTGTCTGTCTGTCTGTGTCTGTCTGCCTGTCTGTCTGTCTCTTTCTCGGTCTCTCTTTTAAAGTTTCAGAGAGTTGGGAGTTGATGGTAAGAGGAATTGTTGTTAATATTTAATAATATAAAATAATATTGGCTATGTAACAGTATACATGTGGTTATGAAAATGAAAAAATAAAAAACTTAAAAAAAAAGATAACTAGTCAGGACCAATTTCCCTGAGTCGGTTAATCATAGCTCAATAGATCTTCAGTTGCTCAAGATTTCCAAAACACGTTTCTTCTCTCTCTGTTTATTCTAGTTTAGCTACTGTGAAATTGTGTTCACACAAGTAAGCTAACATTGATTGTATTGCTTGGTGTAACATTAGGATTAGGCCTACACCATTTCTGAGAGTGGTGAAATTGACTGTTTTAATTTAAGAGTAGAACTTCTCTCATTTCATTTGTACTTGGAAACCGCTTCTGGACTTCTTGATCGAAACTGAAAAGAAACGAAACTTTGGATGATTAGAATGATTTTCCTTCTAATTATAGAAGTAGGCTTGAAGTGTGATGAAATGTGAGGCAAAAAGTTGAGATTGTTCTATTTTTGCAATCTACCGCAAAGAAAGTCATTACTTTTCCTTCTCTAATTGCATTTTTCCTCCTTTCTCCCCTTTAAAATAGGATTCGAGCTTTTGCTTCTTCTATATTTTAGATTGTTCTAAAGTTTATTCCATATTTTATCTTTTAATGAAACTTAATTTAAAAAAATTAAAAGTAGGGGAAACAAAAGGAATAAGGCACCTCTCATTTCTGAATGCTGAACATAAAAGTGTGTAGCAGCTATTACCTTATGTCCTCTTTGTAAGCTTTTTAACAAAATCTAGCTGTCCGCTCCTGCAGACAGAAATATGAGGATAACCTAGAGAGCAATTTCGGTGTCGGCTTTTAAAGGATGAGGGGGCAAATGAAGAAAAGGGGGAAAAATCTAAACAAAAAAAGTTTATATCCACTGGAAACTTGACTAAAGAGCCATCCTAATACTGGCTGGGATTCAAATTTTTTAAACTTCTTTTTTCAAAGATAGCTGAATGACAGTTTTGTTTCTAGCTCCGTGCAAGTGAAATATGAATATAATTTAAAATGTTATAGAGTGGAAAAACCAACTGACTAAGCGGTGGTGACCAAATTTGAAACTTAGATGAAAGCGTGGAAAACTTGAATCCAGTAATTCCCCCCCCCTCCCCATGTGAAAATATACATTTGTATCATAATATTTAACTACTCCGCGACACTCTTCATGTTTAAAATCCTTTATAAACATTAATTAATCCACACCGCACTCCTGTGAGTTAGGTAAGGACGATTGTTAAAATAGGGTGTATAATTCACAATGAATAATTAATCTGGAGTCCTGCCACCAGTTCCCTTGAAATTCTCATCAGCGAATTGTTCAGACTGAAGGCAATTTTGTGTAGACTTTGTATTGACTTAAAAAAAAAAAACCTGATCCTCCCATTGGTTCAATATCACATTGATGTTAAATTCAAGGGATTAATTAATTAATACTTGCTCTCCTGTTTGACAAACTAATAATTAATTAATTAATTAATTAATTAATTAATTAATTAATTATTAGTTTGTCAAACAGGAGAGCAAGTATAAGTATGAACATGGACATGAACAAAGGAAATGAATAAAAGTAAATGGGGAGAGAAGGAGAGGGAGGGTAGGCACGCTGGTGGGCTTATGCATGCCCCCTTTACGGACCTCTTAGGAATGGGGAGTCTAAGGTTAAAGTTATGGGGGTTTGAGGATGTAACAATCGAGTCAGGTAGAGCATTCCAGGCGTTGACCACTCTGCAGCTGAAATTTTCTGCAATCGAGTTCGGAGCGGTTTACCTTGAGTTTGTATCGATTGTTTACCCATGTATTATTGTGGTTGAAGCTGAAGTGGTTGTTGATAGGTAGGACGTTGTATGAGACAATTTTGTGCTTAGGTCCGACCGCAGGTGGCGCAGTTCCAGATTGTCCAAGGCCAACATTTTGAGCCTGGTGGCATAAGGGAATTGAAACCTTTAACCACTGATGTGTAAAGCCTGGTAGCTATTACTTATTGGAGAGGAAGTGGAGTTTCACACATTCTTAAAGTCCTGCTTTCTTCCAGACATAACTGGGTTGAATAATTCTAGTCAACTGATGATACAGGAAACCAGGTCATCTTGGCAATTCCTAGCATGACTAGCAGGATGCTTCCAAGCCTCCGGAAGCTGTGGATGTGCCAAGACTGGAGGTTTTACGAAGAGATTGGACAACCATTTGTCTGAAACAATACAGGGTCTCCTGCTTGAGCAGGGGGTTGGATTAGAAGACCTCCAAGGTCCCTTCCAACTGTTCTCCAATTTTGGATTTCAAACTTGTGGGCTGAGCTGCAATGTGAGGTCTACAATGTGAGGCCGAAGTAAGGTCCTTCTTTCTCTCTGGAAAGAGAGCAGAAAATTGATGCTACTCTGTTCAGTATGAAAGATGGCCTGGACATTTGACAAAAACAAATGTCCTTCACACAACAGCACAAAGTTCTTTGGTAGCACTTGCTTGAATGCCCATGCAAACAAGGTTTTCTTGTAGGAATTTCAGAAAATGCTAAACCAAGAGAGACATCTTAACTGATGACCAGTGAAGGATAGAAAAAAGGCTTGTACATCTGGGTCCATTTTGGTCATCAATTTAGATCACGACTTCAGCTAGCTTCTGGAACTACCTTGTGCAGTTTATGAAGATGTTCCCCTGAAGGACACATAAGGTAATCCTGGTAAGTCTGCTGTCACGTCAGGAATTATATTTGAGGCTAAGACACAAGTGGTGGCTCAGTGGCTAAGATGCTGAGCTTGTCGATCAGAAAGGTCAGCAGTTCAGTGGTTCGAATCACTAGCACTGTGTAACAGAGTGAGCTCCCGTTACTTGTCCCAGCTTCAGCCAGTTCGAAAGCACGTAAGAATGCAAGTAGAAAAATAGAGACCACTTTTGGTGGGAAGGTAACAGCGTTCTGTGCACCTTCAGCAATTAGTCATGCCGGCCACATGACCACAGAGACATCTTCAGACAGTGTTGGCTCTTCAGCTTTGAAACGGGGATGAGCACCGCCCCCTAGAGTCAGGAATGGCTAGCACATATGTGCAAGGGGAAACTTTACCTTATGTTACAAGAATCTCATCAAACTGCTTGCCTTCCCTTGAGAATAACCAGACCTTCACAGACCTTGAGGGAGGTCAAGTTTATGTCGCTTGTGGCTACATAATAATTCTAAGCTAGGCCCTCACTTGATCCTGTCTTTCCAGCCTGGCTCCCAACAGTCACCTATTTTCCATATTCTCTCCATGTGGGGGAGGTAATTTGGGGCAGGTGAAGATGGTGACAGCGCTGGCTCTTCGGCTTTGAAACGGAGATGAGCACCGCCCCCCTAGAGTCAGGAACGACTAGCACATATGTTAGGGAACTTTTACCTTTTTGCACAGCAAAGTGATTTTTCTGGTGGCCTACTTAAAGGTTAACCTTCAGCAGCTTCACCTGGCTAGTCTACTGAACCTAAGCTAGAGTTGGGTTCAGTAGACTAGCGAATACAAACTATTTCCTGTGACTCGTAGTGAGAGGTGAAATCAATACTCCATTCACCATTGATTATTGTAATGGTCTGAACATTAAAGCGAGGAATGTTTGCAACAAAGGATAGAAGGGGACTCAGTGTGCTGGAGTAATGAAGTTCTAACACACAGCCACCCCACGACAACCGTAGGAAAAATAACAACAGGAAATACAAAATTAACCCAACTTGCAGGAATTCTACCAAACACAAATTGGGTTATCGAAAGGTAGCAATCAGTTCATAAGAGGCTAAATATAAGTCCAGGTAAGATACATTTCCTGAAGAGCACATTTATATTGGCAGCCAGTCACAGCTAATGAAGGGACTTTGCCGAGACAATTAAAAAGACCCTATACCTTTTATGAGACTCATTTAGCTAATCTCTCAAATTAAAGAATTCAGGGTTTGGGCAGCCCAGTATGCAAAGACTTCTCCTTCCTTTTGTGGCTGCCATGAATAAATAGAGTTTTGGCAGAGTGGTGAAACGAAAGGCAACTTTTACGATGAGTCTTGTTTTGTATCGGAATAGGAAATCAAGAGGTGACTTTGACCAGTCAGCTCCGTATTTATTAGGTAAAGGTAAAGGTTCCCCTCGCACATATGTGTTAGTCGTTCCCAACTGTAGAGGGCGGTCATCTCCATTTCTAAGCCGAAGAGCCAGTGCTGACCGAAGACATCTCGGTGGTCATGTGGCCAGCATGACCAAACAGCGAAGGTGCATGGAACGCTGTTACTTTCCCACCAGCTGATTAGAGTCCCAGCTGATTGACTGTGTCTTCTTCTTGTTGCCCTGCACTGGGGAATGGAGCTAGAAAGCAGGTTACTGAAGCAGGGTGGGGTGGAAATTGAGATTTTGCAGTATCCTTGCCCTGGAATGGGGTGGAAATTTTGCAAATTTTTCTTTAGTCATGCCGGCCACATGACCACGGAGACGTCTTCGGACAGCGCTGGCTCTTTGGCTTTGAAACAGAGATGAGCACCGCCCCCTAGAGTCAGGAACGACTAACACATGTGTGCGAGAGGAACCTTTACCTGAGAAGACATTAAGTGCAACAGTATAATTAACATTCCATAAATATATTTCAACTTTCCTTGGGGGGGGGGCGGGTTAGTTTTCCTCTCCTTCTCCCTCTTTTCCTTTTGAAGACTGGATAGAGGGGAAGCCAAGAGGAAATAAATAAATAAATAAAACATCATCTAGGATGCTGAACAGATTTTAATTTTTTTTAAAAAAAAGGTAGCGAGAACATCTGGATCGGTGTGAGAGAGCTTTCTATGTTTATCAAAGATGCTTGAAGCAGTGCAGTTGATGCGCTGAGTGCATTCGATGTTCCCAAATCCTGTGCGAAAAAGATCTTGGAACACCGAGACCACGTTAAGCGTTTACGACATCCAAGAGATGGAACGGAAGTTCAGGGAGTTCCGTACCTTTTGTGAAAAGGCACCAGGCAGAATAGGCTGAAGGAATGCTACGTGTTTTCAACAGGGGAATAATTGCATTCTGAGTTCATTCAATTTTCGACCTGTTTGATGGATGTTTGCCCGTCATGCTGAATTGCACTTTGAATCTCTTTTCTTTTCTTTTTCCCTTTCTCCGTGATTTGATGGCAGGTGGTGGCCACAGAAACACAGAAGAACGTGGCTTTTACCTATCAAAAGTTGGGGAGAAACTCCGAGAAAGAAATGGGCGTGATCCTTAAGCAAACTATGCACTAAAGTGATGCCAAATAATTTCCCATTTTATATTTTAGTGGGGTAGGAAGGAGCTGTTTCCTGAATTTGTCTGGAAAGTTTTATTGTCTTCTTTATTTCATTTACTCTAGTTTCCTTGGCCTGCTGTAGCCTCGATGCTACAACCATCTAACTTAGTACTATGTCGTCGTTACTATTTTTCTGGCCACAAGAACATGTATATGGAAACTTGCTGTTGTTAGTTGCGAAGTCATGTCCAATCCATTGTGACCCCATGGACAACGTTCCTCCAGGCCTTCCTGTCCTCTACCATCCTCTGGAGTCCATTTAAGCTCACGCCGACTGCTTCGATGACTCCATCCAGCCCCCTCATTCTCTCGTCCCATTCTTCTAACTAAGACTTAGTAAAATCTTCTTCTAAGAGAGTTTGACTTCCTTTCCTAACCTATCTATATACTAGACACAAAGAAGAGGGGGTCAACTTATTTTTCAAAGCTCCAGAGGGCAGGACAAGAAACAATGGATGGAAACTAATCAAGGAGAGAAGCAACCTGGAATTAAGGAGAAACTTCCAGTTTAAAGCAAAAAAAAAATTAAAATTAAAAATTAAAAAGGAAAAAAAACACCCTACCATGGAAACATTTCCAGTTCAAATGACTTCAGACACTCTCCTATAAGAACCCAGAGATGCTGTAGATGAGATATTTGTAAAATGAAACATACAGCAATTAAGCAAACCCCCCTTAGCTATGCTGAGCTTGTAGGTTTCTCACCTATGAGAATGCCATTTGCATTTTCTTCTCATTTGAAAGAAAAAAGAAAATCTCCCCCAGAGCAATTCCCTCCCTACTATCAAATTGATTGAGAATGGCTGGGACGAGGGGAAGGGGGAGCTGGAGGGAAATGCATATGAAAATGTCAGCAAAATGATTCTTCAGACAGTAAGGAGCCCAGAATGTACTTTTGTTCTTCTAAATTCTCAAATTGTTAGGAAAAACCAACAGGGTTAGATGCATAGGAATATGACTCTCTCCCACCACTATTATCTTTCTGGGACAAATCACAGGAGCTCACTCCTTTACACGGCACTAGGAATTCGAACCACCGAACCGCCGACCTTTCTGATCGACAAGCTCAGTGTCTCAGCCACTGAGCTACCATGTATGTATATATGTATATGTGTGTGTGTGTGTGTGTGTGTGTGTGTGTGTGTATGGTGTAATATATACTGTATATTTAAATGAAAGGCACACATCAAATGCCTTCATCTTGTTGAATTTAATGGTGTGGGGAGCAGGTTGCCCTTCCCCCCACCTCTTCCTTTTAATTAGCATGGAGTCTGTTTTCTTCCCCTTCTCATAAGCTGCTCGCAGACTGGCGAGATGTTGCAACTTTGCGAGACACTGTTTAAAGATCTTTGACATCTGAGAAAGCCACAAAATCCAATAATCCTACTTTCAGAACGGCGGGGTGTCCTGAGAGATCAATCTCATATCTAAGCATCACATAAAGGCGAGGCACAGAGTTATAGACTGGACGGTATTGAGTACAAAACTAAGAAACAACATTAAGCATTCAGGATGAAGAGCCTTTACCGGTGAGAGTGGAGAATTAGCTTGTCAAATTCTGGTATGTGTGTGCCTGTGTGTGTGTGTGTGTGTGTGTGTGTGTGTGTGTGTATTGTGTGTTTGGAAACCTAAGCATTGAAGCGGCACAATTTTGTACCTTACAAATGTCTTTACTCGGTCTTTACTCTGCAACCTTTGGAGAAAGAGAACATTCGTAGAACATAGAAGGGACCTTGTAGGTCTTCTAGTCCAACCCCCTGCTCAAGAGGGAAGGCCCTATACAGATAAATGGCTGTCCTGTTTTTTTCTTAAAAGCCTCCAGTAATGAATCACCCACAACTTCTGAAGGCAAGCTGTTCCATTGGTTGAGTGTTCTCACCGTTAGGAAATCTCTCCTTAGTTCTAGGTTGCTTCTCTCCTTGGTTAGTTTCCATCCACTGCTCCTTGCCTTTCGGTGCATTGGAGAATAGGTTGACCCCAGAACCCACCCCTGCACTGGATCCTCAGAATTCTACAGAGGCAGTGTGGAAGTGGTCCAATTGCCTAGCGTGCTTCTTGTATGCAGTCCAACTTTACATATATATACACACAACCAGCAATATATATATATTGCTATATTTTGATTTTAACTCTTTTTAACTGTCCGGCTGATTTAGGCCCGCGGAAAAGTCGATAAAAATTATGTATTAAGGGTGGGATTTGAAATTCTATTTTCATTTAGTCTAATGATTTTTACAAGCTGATTACATTTTCCTCTTCATTCTCTGACATGAGTCGATAGATATCCAATATCCTCATAGTTCATTTATACCTGAATTGATGATCTGTCCCCCATTAGCTTATGTTTCTAACACATTCTGATACATTAGTAAATAGGCTTGTCTGATTAATCATTAGTACATGAGCAGAATTAGCTCCCTTCCTGTGCCAAATGGAATTATTGACAATGATAATAAAACCCAGAGGCTGTTTGGATCCTGAAGTTGAAAATTTCATTTTGGAAACGGAGTTTAAATGATGGGCAGCTTGCACATTTTATATAGGGGTATTTTATATAAGACCCTTTCATTTATATTGTGTATATATAGCAATAAGACTTATATAATGCTTCACAGCGCTTTACAACCCTCTCTAAGCAGTTTACAGAGTCAGCATATTGCCTCCAAACAATCGGGGTCCTCATTTTACCGACCTCAGAAGGATGGAAGGCTGAGTCAACCTTGAGCCAGTCAGAATCGAACTCCTGGCAGTGGTCAGAGCTAGCCTGCAATACGGCATTCTTACCTCTGCACCAACAAGGAAGGATGGAAGGAAGGAAGGAGGGAGGGAGGGAAGGAAGGAAGGAAGGAAGGACTAGCAATAGCACTTAGACTTATATACTGCTTTGCAGTTCTTTACAGCCCTCTCTAAGCGGTTTACAGAGTCAACATATTGCCCTCAACCACCTGGGTCCTCATTTTAGTGCATCTGCACCAAAGACAAATTCCTTGTGTGTCCAATCACCCTTGGCCAATAAAGAATTCTATTCTATTCTATTCTATTCTATTCTATTCTAGTCTAGTCTAGTCTAGTCTAGTCTAGTCTAGTCTAGTCTAATCTATCAGGTCACCATTCCTAGAAAACATCTCCCCAAGGATGAACAAACTAGCTAGCATTTTTGTAGACCACACAACAAAAATGGCCTCTATATTTATACTGTGTTATCCACATCGCCACTAATTTACAAATGGGACTGGTTCATTTTTATTCTACGCCATAAGTCATGAGCCTGAATTACCTTGTATAATAGGCTTCCCGCCCTCTTTCTCTTTCGCTGACATTTTCACTAATTATACAAAATATGAACGTTTATTTCATATGCCTTCCAATAGGTTAGTGGGATTAAAGGAGTCCTGGTGAATCCTTTTTCTGACTTTGGGAAAGATTTTGCATCACACACTCCCCTGTCAGGGTTTTGGTTCAGGACAACAATGATGAATAGACAACAATATTTGCATTGTGTTGGATATTGTATAGTTGCGTTGTGTTGTGCTTTCGCCACTGCAGAGTCTTCCTCCAATTGCTCAGTGAGATACCTACCTATCCATCACTTAAAGCCATTATCCTATTTTGCTGTGGTCTGACCCATTAGATTTAAAAGCACGCCAGCAAAATTGCCAGATACATCATTAAGGATAACCGAAGGATTCTCTAATCTACCCCAACCTGGGAAATAGCTTAATTATTGTTTACATGGCTCTTTTGTTAAATGCAGTAAATCTGCAATGCATATTTACTATTTTGTGTATTTTCATCCCTCCAAAGTGCTGAAATTCACTGAGTGGCGCGTTCAATGAATGCTTGATGTGGAATCTTAGCACGATGATTATAGATATATGACTTATGAAGCACTGCTATTCGTCTTCCAATATCTTCACATGACGTAAAAGGAGGAACAGCCATGAAATAGATATGGGATCTGTTGTGAGTATTTTGAAGGGGAAAAAAAAACAAGGATCCATCATGCCACCAGCCAATATGTCTGTGGAGATTCTCAGCTATCGAGGCCACGTATGTCTCAGATAAGGTGCTTTTTCAAAAGGCAGCTGGATTTTCTTCGTTTTTCCATGAAGAGATTTCATTTCTCATCCAAGAAGCTTCTTCAGTTCTGACTGAATGGTGGAGAATATCAATATAAATCCTTCCTTTCTCCACCATTTAGTCAGAACTGAAGAAGCTTCTTGGATGAGATGTGAAATCTCTTCAAGGAAAAACAAAGGAAGTCCAGTTTCCTTTTAAAAAAGTAGCTTTGGGACACCAGCCAATATATTTTGATGGATATTTGATAACATCCTCTTCGTATTTATTCAATCGTGGAGGATGTTGTTTTTTTTTTTGGTCTACAATAAAGCCAACTTTCCTTCCCAGTCTTCAAATACCAAATGGATTCATGTGTCCATCTAAGTTCAAAATATCTCATTCTAGAGGAATTGGGGCGAAACACTATCTCACAGATTTGTTCTCCAGACAGAAATCAGATAAAATCTTCTACATCTCACCCTGAATAAAGTTGAATTTAAAGTTGAGAAACTTCCTGACAGTGAGAACAATTAATCAGTGGAACAGAAGTTGCCTCCAGAAGTTGTGAATGCCCCAACACTGGAAGTCTTTAAGAAGATGCTGGATAGCCATTTGTCTGAAACAGTATAGGGTTTCCTGCCTAGGCAGTTTGGACTAGAAGACCTCCAAGGTCCCTTCCAACTCTGCTATTGTATTGTATTGAATGTGAAAAAAGAATTAGGCTGTTAGGTTGGATCTAGCATAGATACTTTAAAATCATGAGGATGCAATGTACCGTATTTTTTTTTAGTATAAGGTGCACATTAGTTTTGGGGGAGGAAAATAAGAAAAAAAAATCTGCCTCTGCCTACCAGCATCCATCCGTGTTCAACTGCCTAGCATCCTTAGCAAACAGCTTCAGCACATTAGCCTGATTCAGCCTGAGCAGCTGATTAGCAGGTGGATCAGCCTCCCAGAATACCCCCAATCAGCTGTTCCCAGAGGTGAACTTTAGCAACAGGTTCGCCGGTTGTGAGAACGCACGTCCTGGCGATCCTCCCAGTGTTGAACAAATCTGAAACAGAGCATTCAGAGGCTTAAAGCACAAGACGCAGAGGAGGGGTGGATTCTGGCTTCTTTGACTGCTGGTTCACTCGGGGACGTGCTTTGTGCATGCGCTTGATGCACGCTATGCACTCATGCGCAGAAGTAAAAAAAATGCTTCTGTGCATGTGCAAAAGTAAAAGAACAAGACGGGGGTGCCTATGGCACTGCCGATAGAACTGGTTTGGGCGTGTGTCTACCTACTTGGCCGAACCGGTCTGAACCAGTAGCCTCTGGGGCAGAGGCCAAAAATGCAAGGCACAGAGGGGAGGATCTATGGCAATCCCTGCACCCTATAACAGGTCTAAAACATGATGCGGGGTGGCCGAAGGGTAGGGGCCAGCCGGTGGGAGGGGCTACATTCAGTGTATAAGACGCATCCAATTTTTCGCTCTCTTTTGGGGGGGGAGTGCATCTTATACTCTGAAAAATACGGTAATTCCTAGTGATCTCTATTTGCTTGAGCACACGTCTCATATTCCTGATGATTGACATTCCTGATTTTACTTTTTTTTAAAAAGAATGCAACAGACCTAATAAGAGTACTCAGGGTACTTAGGGTACTCAGTCACCTGTAATTCCCCTGCTGTAATTTCATGGTGGGGGACGACGACGACACAATCTAGGTTTTCAGATCTTCTGGAGTCGATTCCTTCAGTGAGTAAAATCTGAATCCCACCCAACCATGTGAATGTCCTTGGGTAAATGAGACCCTTTCAATGACTCTGACTGTGAGTTTTGTCCCCCCCCAAAAAGGAGAGAAGAACTTTGAGAAAAGTTTGCTCCTTCAGAAAAAGCTTGGAGAAAAATTAGAGAACGGATGCAATCATCGGTCAATTTTTGAAAGGGCATTACACAGCTGTCTCATGTCCTATGGACTTGTATAATATGCTCTAGATGTAGTATATATCCTCATTCATATTCAACATCTGTTCATACTTGTCCATTCTCATTCTCTCTCTGTCTCTGTCTCTCTCTCTCTCATATTCACATATGAGAAACATAGTTAATTCCTTGGAAGAAACTCATGATGACTTATTTACTTTGTTTTCTCCCCCTTTAAAAAAAAATAGAACACAGTTCTCTCACATCCAATTAGAGAAAATAAACAGATTATGCTTTCTACAAACACTACAGTAACTTCTTTTTTCTTTAACCAGTTTCTCTTTCTTTCTCTCCCTCTCTCTTTCTCTCTCTCTCCCTCTCTCTCTGTACACACACTCTCTTCTCTCTCTTTTTTTACACCCACGCATACTATACACACTGCATTCTTTATTGTAATATACAAAATTATTACGATTGAATCATGATAATCCCTTAATCTAAAGTGGTCCCACCATGAAGTTGAGTGCAGGGGAAAACAGGATATCTTTGGCCAATTGGTTTTTGATTCAGGCAGGATTTTAATGTAGGAATTTCAGAAATTTTCCCCTTAATTGGAGGCATTTTATCATCTCGCAAAATTATTTTCCAGATTCTAAACTAACAGAGGTTGATGGTATCTACGAACGCTCTGTTATGCATTAAATATCCCAGTCACCAAAAGCAAGTGCATGAGATGGCAATGATGAGAAGAAAAGAGGAATAATAATAATAATAACAACAGTAATAATGTTATTACTGTCGCTATTTTCTATTGGAGAAATAGGTAAAGGTAAACGTTCCTCTCACACATATGTGCTGGTCATTCCCGACTCTAGGGGGCAGTTCTCACCTCTGTTTCAAAGCCAGGGAGCCAGCACTGTCTGAAGACATCTCCGTGGTCATGTGGCCGGTATGACTTAACCCAGAAGGCACACGGAACATTGTTCCCTTCCCACCAAAGGTGGTTCCTATTTTTCTACTTGCATTTTTTACATGCTTTCGAACTGCTAGGTTGGCAGAAGCCGGGACAAGTTACAGGAGCTTACTCCATTAGGTGGCACTAGGGATTTGAACCCCCAAACTGCCGACCTTTCTGATCGACAAGCTCAGCATCTTAGCCACTGAGCCACCATGTCCCTTTATAAATAGATACATGCAAAAACAGACCCACGAGAGAGAGCACACAATTCCTTCAGGACTTCCAACCAATGCAAAAGGTTGCATTGCTATACACTCAAATTGTCATCCATAACTTCAACAAGGCGACTTGCTTTGGAGACCGATGACTGGAAATCAACTCAGATCAATAGGTGAGTTGGTCCATTATTATGGTCCATTGTTATAACCTAAGTCAGCCACGCAAAATGATTGGCAGGACTTTTGACTGACAGTCTTAGCTCAGTTCCTCTTGTTAAAAGCATCATTTAAAGATGGAAATGCTCCAGCCTTTAAACCTCCAGGACTTTCAACAATAACCAACATTGAAATTTCTTGGTTTTATGGAAATTTATTTACATAGAACTTATCCAGTTATCTAAAAATGAGGCAGTCGATTACATAATGGGGGAAATGCATAGGGACACATGAAGCCAACCTAAGAGATTGTGTTGCTGTATTAAAAGACAGGTTGCTACTCTTCATGTTTTATGTATAGATATCAGCTGGATTAGTAGCAGGCTATCCCAGAGAAGGCACTGCAGGTCAGAAGAAAAGGGTCAGGGGCTGAAATTGCCCCCTCCCCTTGTTAATACAGCAGATGTATCCTGGAGGAGCTTCTAACTGCCTCATCAGAAGGTTACTGTTACCTATACAATCAAATCATGAAGCTCAAGGAAGCAAATATACCCCCAAGGTTATGCAAAAATCCAGATCAGCCTCAAAGAGCTAGTCATGTCTTAACAGATAACAGATTGACAGAGTTGGAAGGGACCTTATAGGTCATCTAGTCCACACACACACACACACACCAAGCAGAAGACCCTACATCATTTCCGACCGATGGCAGTCTCTTGCTTAGCAACCAAAATGTTGGCTCAGAAACTCTTGCATTTGAAGCACAGAAGTCTTAAAGCTGTCAAATTACAAGACCTTTGCACCCTTAACCCTTTAGAAAAAAAAAACCTCAGGGGTGTTCAAACTTGACAGCTTTAAGACTTGTGGACTTCAACTCCCAGAATTCCTCCTCTCGCTCTTCAGCTTGATGATGTGCAGATGGGCTGGGAGAGGGAGCTGGAACCGGTTCTAAATGGCACTGTAGATTTCTGGAACCTCTTCTATAGAAGAGGTTAGAAGTGGCAGGAACCCACCCTGCACCAATATATAGGAGGCTGCATGTATCATCTCTATTTTCCTCAGTTTTTCATCATCTGAATAAGTAAATGCATGTTGCTGTTTTCTCCTTCTTCTCTCTCCCTGACTCCATCTCTCTTCCTTCTCCTTCTCCTTCCCCTCCTTCCCCTCCTCCTTTCTCCATGAGTCCATCTCTCTTCCTTCTCCTCCTTTCTCCATGACTCCATCTCTCTTCCTCCTCCTTTCTCCATGACTCCATCTCTCTTCGTTCTCCTTCTCCTTCCCCTCCTTCCCCTCCTCCTTTCTCCATGACTCCATCTCTCTTCCTTCTCCTCCTTTCTCCATGACTCCATCTCACTTCCTCCTCCTTTCTCCATGACTCCATCTCTCTTCGTTCTCCTCCTCCTCCTCCTCCTCCTCCTCCTCCTCCTCCTCCTCCTCCTCCTCCTCCTCCTCCTCCTCCTCCTCCTCCTCTCTCCCTGACTCCATCAACCCTTCATTCTCCTTCTCCTCCTCTCTCCTTGACTCCCTTCCTCCTCCTCCTTCTCCTCCTCCTCTTGGAAGAATCCCCCCTGGCATTCCTTGTGGGGCCTACACAACTCTAAAATATATTTATGACAATGCGTATGTCATCCTCCAGAAGTGCGAATTGCACATGTTGTGTGACCAAGTTAAAGCCGCCTGCTGACTGCCGCATGACAGATTAACAGTGATTGAACCTGTAATAACTATGCAAATGTAAAACTATTCATTTATTTCAAACACGTGTGAAGCGTGGAAAGGATATCTCCCCTAATCTAGTGTTAGTTTATTCGCGGCATCATAAAATTAATTTGTCTAATTAATGATATTACTCCCTTCCATACATGCATAATTCATATTAATTGATATGCTGCCCCCTCCCCTAAAAGAATACCTTTTGGAAGAAAAATGATCCCATTAGTGCAAGTTTAACCCAAATCAAGGCTGACAAAGCATAGTTCTCTGGAAGCTTATCTCCAGCTTTCTTAATTGTCATAAGCATTCTAAATTGATTATTCTTACATTAGCACAAGACATTTCATTCATCAATGGGCTGCCTTTAAAGCAAATTTTTCTAATGGAATTGAGCAGAGGTGCTAAATAAGGACGTTGGTCCATTTTTCCACTATGGCTCAAGGGTACTCGAAACATATTAATTCACTCATACCGCAAGGGGGAAAAAATATAAGCCCCACCAAATATATAGAAATATCATACAAAATGAGATTTCTGACACTGAATAATTTTTGTGATATTCCTCATTCCGGCAGTAATTGAGTGCCCACATAGCTACGTTTTTATTGCTTGTCTGTTTTGCAAATGTCTTGATAAATAAGCTGAGGTTAATATTTCGGGTGAGCGATGCGGCCAAGGCTCCAGAGGGGCAAAAACTATGGGGAGAAATTGGTAAAATGTGCATTTTAAGGAGACGCTCGGAGGAAGAGAAATTATAACGTGGTCAGGCACTATAAAGTACAGGCCTGCAGTTTTAATGATGAACAGAATTGTAGAATTCTAGGACTGGAAGGGACCTTGGGAGGTCTTCTAGTCCAACCCCCTGCCCAAGGCAGCAATCCTTGTACCATCCAGGACAAATGGTTATCCAATCTTTTCTTGAAAACCTCCAGGAATGGATCACTCACAACTCCAAAAAGCAAGCTATTCCATTCATTAATTGTTCTCATGTCAGGAAATCCCTTCTTATTTCCCGATCAGCTTCTACCAGGGGGAAAATGCTTCTGGTGTCAGACCTGCAGCCATCTTTTCTTTTGGATTTTTGACCTGCCACACTATTCTACTATCCATTTTCTATTGTGGAAAAATGGGAGGGGAGATTGTACAGAGTGAGACGCGATGTAGCCATAACAACATTCTTTCTAGAAAGCCAAGGTCATCCTTTGTCTCTGCATCTCTGCACCTGACCGGAACTGAATGGGTGAAACTGCCAGCATGGCAGTGGGAGATTGGACCATGGGATGGGCTTGTGGATGTGGGGGAAAGATTTTAAACGTTCAACTAGGTGGGGAAAACTGGGAAGCTTTCAGATTCAGGTTTCCCCAGACATGCCAACATGGCTCTCTTCATAAATTGGAAGTTTGAGGAAGACTTTTGCCTTGGATTCTGATTTAATTTTGGATGCTCTTTGGAATCCTGACAACCGGTTCAGACTGGTTCACCTGAACCGGTGGTTTTAAAAAATGCTACCGGTTTTGACGAACCGGTTTTTCCGATGATCAGCTGTGACACACAGTTTATATTAGCTAGAAAGCAGGATTGTGTGAGCTCACATTTCTACTGAACCGGTAGCAAAGATAGGTGGAGTAGTAGTCCATCCATTGCTTCTTGTCTTGCCCTCAGGTGCTACGGAGAAGAAATTGACCCCCTCTTCCCTGCGATAACCCCTCAAGTATTGGAAGATCTCCCCTAAGTCTTCTCTTTCTTAGGCTAAACTTCCCGAATGAAGGCGTGTCCCCGGATAATGTTGCAGCATCCAATCTGGGACCGGGCTTTTGAACTTGTCCTGGAGTCCATCCTCAGAGAACTGTCCTCTAGTAGAGAAGTGGCATGAAGAACGGCTCCAGCATGAGTCCAAAAGCTCTGGTCCCGGCGACTGACTCAGATTGGATCCTACAACATGGCTAGTTCCCTCAATGGTTTTAATCCTATGATTTAGCCTCCAGACCACGGATCATCTTTGTGGCTCTTTTCTCAGCTCTCCTTTTAGGATCCCAGCCTCTTTTCTGTATCATGGTGACAGTGGGGAAATTCATTTTTTTTTTTACTATCGGTTCTGTGGGTGTGGCTTGGTGGGCATGGCAGGGGAACGATACTGCAAAATCTCCATTCCCACCCTACTCTGGGGGCCAGCCAGAGGTGGCATTTGCCGGTTCTCTAAACTACTCAAAATTTCCGCTACCAGTTCTCCAGAACCTGTCAGAACCTGTTGGATTTCACCCCTGCATGGTGACCAAAACTGGACACAGTATTCCTGGTGTGGGCTGTATCTCCTTGGGATCTTGTTGCTATCCTTCTGTTAAGGTAGCCTAGGACCACACTGGCTTTTTTTTGGGGGGGGGGCAGCTGCAGCACACTGTTGGCTCACACCTAAGCAGTGATCCACCAGGCAGCCAGATCCCTCTCACGGTTACTACTGTTGATCCAGAGGCTGCCTATTCTGTACCTGCATATTTGGTTTTTCTTCCCTGAGAGCAGGAAAATCTGCAAAAAACAAAAGCAACAAAAAACTTAACGGTTGTCCACTTGGGATGGAATAAGATTTAAATTAAAGCAACGGGCTTCCAACTTTGTCTTCTCATTAGGCCTACGACGTTCATGCCTTTTCAAGCACGTATATAAACAAAGTTCTGTTCCCAAACAACCGGATTTTAGATAGAGCTAAATAGCGGTTTATTGCATAATCTTTCGGGTGTGTGTTTGTGTGTGTGAACATTAGCTGGAATGCTAAACAGAACAGACATTCTATGGGTAGGTTTAATGAGTGGGGTAGCTCAGTTATTATATTTTCAAGTATTTCAGCTCAATCCTTGAAATGGTTGGGGGGGGGGGGGAGGAGATAGCCTTGAAAATGATTCAGCCATTCCAAGAAGGTTCCATTGGCACTATTCAGGGCACCGATAAACCTCCAAGCGGCCTCAGCAACTCTCAGAAAGAGTGACAACGACCAGAGGGCTGCAAGGGATATAAATCCTTCCATTCTCCACCATTCGGTCAGAACAAAAGAAGCTTCTTGGATGGGAAATGAAATGTCTTCAAGCAAAAACAAAGAAAGTCCAGTTGCCTCTTGAAAACACACCTCTGGGACATTGAAGAAGTTGTGATGAGAAGTGAAGCTTTTATTTCTAAACTAGCTGATAATCCGGCATTGCCCAGGTATTTATAGACGTTGAAGCATTTGTCTGAAAGGGAGCCATTGAGAGGGGCCTTTCTTTCCCCTACTCCCATGCCCATCATCCCTGCCCTCTCCCTTCCCCCTGCCATGTGCTCCTCTTTGCCGCCATGTCTATGATCCTGACCCTTTGCCCCAAATCCATCAAGCGCTTCCCCATTGGTCCACTGGAGGGCATCCATGTCAAGGCTGGCTTTCCAGAGGAAGCTGCGAAGGAACTGACCTCACAAACAATTGCCACTCTAGGACGCCGTACTTGCTCTCCTTAACGGCCCAGGCGTTCCAGAGTTATGCTGGAACAAACACAAGGCACACACACCCTAGAGGTGTCCTACCCCCCCCCAACCCTCCCCCCACCCCCCAATTTTTGTTTCCAGAGGGTAAGTCATCTGTGTACCAAGTTTGGTTGAAATTGCTTGAGGCGTTCCAGAGTTATGCTGGAACATACATACATACATATATACATACATACCATATTTATTGGAGTATAACATGCACTGGAGTATAAGACGCAGCAAGTTTTTGAAGAGGAAAATTAAAAAAAAAGTTTTTGCACTCTACAAACCTCTCAAAAACAGCCCGTTTTTCACGAAAATGAGCCTGTTCCCCCCCCCCATAGCCTTTAGGAAGCTTGCAGAGTGCTCCTGGGGGAGGAGAGGAAATGAGCAAAAAACAGCCTGTTTTTCATTTTAAAAAGGGGCATGGATAGCCTTTAGGAAGCTTATAGAGTGCTCCTGGGGGCTTGGGGGGGGATAAAACTGAGCAAAAGAACGGGCTGTTTTTTGCTCATTTCTGCCCTCCCCAGCCCCCAGGAGCTCTCTAAAAGCCTCCTAAAGGTTATGCATGGCTATTTTGGTGAAGAGGCGGGGTTTCGGGAGGCAAAAAATGCTGTATTCAGTGTATAAGATGCACCCAGATTTTCAGCCTCTTTTTTGAGGGGAAAAAGTGTGCCTTATACTCTGAAAAATACGGTACATACATACAGTACATACAGCCTTATAGATAGATAGATAGATAGATAGATAGATAGATAGATAGATAGATAGATAGATAGATAGATAGACAGACAGACGATAGGTAGGTAGGTAGGTAGGTAGGTAGATGATAGATAGATAGATAGATTGATAGACAGACAGACAGACAGACAGATGATAGATAGATAGATAGATAGATAGATAGATAGATAGATAGATAGATAGATAGAAGATAGATAGAAGAAGACAGAAGAAGATTATATATTTGCAATGGCCTACCTAGACACATGAAAAAGTCGTCATCTGATGTGAAAGTTAGGACTGAACCATGCCTGCACAGGATCTTGAACGGAGCTTCAAAGAAACCAGACAGGATCCGAATCCTAGAGCAATAATTTCTGCTATCATACAGCATTTGAAATAACAATTTCTTCACAAAAGTGTCCTGCGAGGGTTTCTGGTTTCAATGAAAACAGAACATTTCCTAAACTTGTTCAAGTTGGTTTACAGTAGACAAAGTTTGCAAAGAGCAGAGGGATTCAATATACTGCTCTAAAAAGATGCCAGATGTGCCCTTTGAAAAGAATCAGAAAAAAATATAGTTATAATTTAATAAATCCAACGGGTAATTCAATAGGTGGCTTTTAAGAGGCTTTCCCTATCCAAGCCCTTGATTTTAGACAGAACGGAGGAATTTTAATATACATATGTATGAATTTAACATGGATAAAGAGCTCATACAAGGCAGAAGTAGGAAGAAGGTATAGAAGAAATAGCTGCTATGCAACCTCCAAGGAATGTTGTTTTGGGACATGGTTCCATAGTGGAAACATCTTGATGTCTTATTGTGTTTTGGCTGGCAAGGAATTTGTCTTTGGTGCATCTGCTCTCAGTGTACATAAAGAAAAAAATAAAATATGTGCGTCCAAAATCATAAGCTACAACACTTAGTGATAGTCATAGGATACTAATAAGCAATCAAATCAGACCAGGAAGCAATACAAACAACATAAGATACAAGCAACATGGATATAGCCGTAAGTGGGAAGAGATAGATACTAGGAAGTAAGAGAAGAATAATAGTAATACAGTCTTAGTAAATTATTGACAGTGTTATGGGGATTAGTTTTTTAGCAGAGTGATGGCATTCGGGGAAAAAACTGTCCTTGTGTCTAGTTGTTCTTGTGTGCAGTGCCCTATAGCGTCATTTTGAAGGTAGGAGTTGAAACCATTTATGTCCAGGATGTGAGGGGTTTGCGGATATTTTCACAGCCCTCTTTTTGACTCCTGCAGTAAACAGGACTGAAATGAGTTAGTTTCCTAGCAGAGGCAAGAATAGAGGAGCATATTTTAAGCATATTTAAATGCCTAAAAGAACTGTAATAGGTTAAAGCATTCACACATCTAAGGGAGAGGAAAGGCCACTGTGTTACTCTTCAGCTTAAGCCTGAAAATAGATTGGGGTATTACTACTCCTGATGAAATGGCCGTTTCCCCAAACTGTAGATCGGTTGACCTTTGAGATATTGTACATCTGTGTCCTCACCTTTGGTCACATTGATTGCAACCCTTCATTGCTTATTCATGCTTGGATGGATCTGCTAGAGCAATTAGAGGAAGGAAGGAAGGAAGGAAGGAAGGAAGGAAGGAAGGAAGGAAGGAAGGAAGGGAGGGAGGGAGGGAGGAAGGAAAGGGAGGGAGGGAGGGAGGAAGGAAGGAAGGAAGGAAGGAAGGGGAGGGAGGAAGAGAGGGAGGGAGGAAGAGAGGGAGGGAGGGAGGGGAATGGGAGGAACAAGGGGAAGGGGAGAAATGAAAGGGAAAGGGAAGAAGAGGAAGGGAAAGGAAAGGCAGGAAGGTAGCAAGGGAGGGAGGGAGGGAAGGAAGGAGGGGAGGGGAAGGAAAGGAAGGAACAAAGGGGAAAGAGAAGAAGTGGAAGGGGAAAGGGATGCCAGAAAGGAAGGGAGGGAGGAGAGAGGAAAGAAGGAAGGGAGGTTAGGAGGGGGAGGGGAAGGAAGGGGAGGAATGAAGGGGAAAGGGAAGACAGGAAGGAAGGAAGGAAGGAAGGAAGGAAGGAAGGAAGGAAGGAAGATTTCAGGTTTTCATATCAGAGGCATCACTGTGTTAATTTGTATGTCAAATCTCAGAGGCAAATATGACCAAGAATTCTAGAATCTCTTCCCCAATCTTTACTAAACTCTTGGAGTCAAACCAAAACGAAGCGAAGCAAACCACCAACACAGCTCAGGCCTGAAAGGTTTGTCATTTAAATAGCAGCCTCTCTTCCCCGCCTTCCCCTCATTCCATAAACCAAATAATCAGCTTTTGTTGAGCTGAGGTTCACCCTCTCCCCCCTCCTCCCCCTCGCCACACAATCCCAAACCTTCCACTTCTAATATGCTTTTGAAAGATTATCTATTTTCTGTTGTTGCTGTTGTCATCCCAGGCGCAGGCTACTTTCCGAGGGGATGAGAGCCGACCACGAAATCAGAGTTTAGTACAAATAAAAAATTGGATTTAGCCTTCCTGTTGACAAGCTGATTGATCTGTGAGCTCTCGTGACTGAATCTTCTGCTAAATGTACTCCCATTTATCATGGGCAAGATTGTTTCGGAATCAATAGCCACAGGAGTCCGCAGACATTTTCTCCCCCCCCCACCCCACAACTCAAAAAGAAACAGCTTTCTCACCATTAACGTCTTTTCTTCAGCCCAACAGAATTATCTGAAGATTTTAACTCTGCTTCCAAAGAGCTTGCTTAAAAGGGCTTCGAAGTGGAAGTTGAATATTGCAGGTTTTATATTAGCTTTTCAAGGCCAGGAGGGAGATCATTGGAAGTGGTTTTTCTTTTCTTTTCTTCTTTTCACTTTCTCTCTCTTTCTCTAGCATCTGGCTATCATCCATCCATCCATCCATCCATCCATCCATCCATCCATCCATCCATCCATCTATCTATCTATCTATCTATCTATCTATCTAAACACCTACCTAACTTCCTACCATATCTGCCTGTCTGTTTGTCTGTCCGTCCATCCATCCATCCATCCATCCATCCATCCATCCATCCATCCATCCATCCATCTATCTATCTATCTATCTATCTATCTAAACACCTACCTAACTTCCTACCATATCTGCCTGTCTGTCCGTCCATCCATCCATCCATCCATCCATCCATCCATCCATCCATCCATCCACCCACCCACCCACCCACCCACCCACCCATCCTCATGAAATGCACAAGCCCTCCGTGCTTCTCTGAATGGAAAGGTCTAAGCAAAATTAATATTTCCTACAAACTAGCTTTGCTTGCATGTTTGCGCATCATAAATTGCCATTAAGCCTCTATCTTGAATGAGAAATGATGATAATTTATACATGCAGACAGATAAATGATTCAATTCTTACTTACAAGAAAGCATTGACAGTGATTACTGATGCTTATTTCAATTCGGTACATTATACGAGGAAGGCAACGCCACATTTAGGAGCCTTTTTAAAAATCATACAAGTGAATCATTCATCATCATCATCATCATCATCATCATCATCATCATCATAATAATAATAATAATAATAATAATAATAATAATAATAATAATAATAAATAGAGTTGAAATTGAATAAACAGAGAAGGAAACGCTAATCAGGGGTGTTAAGAACCAGTTGTCATCAAAAAAATTGAGGGCTGAGATTACAATATTATGCTAATTCTCCCAACAGATTATTAAGAACATATGTGGCTGAAGAGTTTTGCAAAATAAACAGCGGAAGGATTGCCACGTGCTGCGTTAAGGTTGAAATCGATTCCAATCCTCTCCGCGTTCTGGGTCTTTTTGGTTGTTGTTGAATATTTCTGATTTTTATCACTCCAGCCTTACCTGCTGGGTTTTATTCTGCAGTCCAACTTTCGTATTGGACC
Source organism: Natrix helvetica (assembly GCF_964273705.1). Taxonomy (NCBI): domain Eukaryota; kingdom Metazoa; phylum Chordata; class Lepidosauria; order Squamata; family Natricidae; genus Natrix; species Natrix helvetica. The sequence goes on along the minus strand of NC_138561.1, from coordinate 18,604,947 downwards.
TACACACGGGGAAATCTTCCTTCTGTAAAACGGTGAGTTATTTTGGCTTGGGATCAGAGATGCCCGAGGCCCGTTGTTGTCGCCAAAATCAACACAATTATCATAATGCTGGTAGACCTTATGCTTAAGGCCTGTAACACAATGTGTCTTTCAGATATCTCTTCTTTCCCCAATGTTCTTCTGTTATTCCTCCCACAAACCCATTCTGTCTTCTCCTTCCTTCATCTCGTCTCTGGGTCTTTGTGTATCTGGGTGTGGGAAGATGTGGTCCCTCCAGAAGTCTCTATTTTGGTTTCCTCCCCTCCATAATTTCTCCAATTCTCTGGGCCGTAGTGTGGACTTTCCCACAAATAAATTGATCTTCTCAACATTCAGAAAACTTAACACTCCTTGAATCTATCCTAGGCTTGACAGATTCCCCCTGAGCTGTGAAAATTATCTTCAGTTTCCATCATTTTCCAACACCTCAAAATAAAAATAAAAATGAAGGAACACAGCATTTTAACCCTACCAAAAGCTTGCAGGGAAATACTCTGAGAAACATTTCCCATTTAATTTCATTCTGTGAGTTCATCTTATCTATCATTTGCAGCTAGTTCTTGTTGTGGCCCGCCAACGGCCAAAGGAGCCGACAGCAGATTCGGACAGTGAGGAGGTTGGGGAGGAACATGGGCCAATCCTGGAGTCTGGGGAAGGCTCTGAGGAGGGCTCTGCATCGGAGGCAGAGAAGGGACCAGTGCCATCTGACAGTTACCAACTGCCTTCAGAGTCAGACATCAGTGAGGCAGAAGAACAGCTGGAGCCTGTTCCCAGTGTGCGCATGCGCAGAGTGGCCAGACGAAGGGAGCAGCTAAAGAACAGGGGTTGAATTGGGAGTTCTGTGCTGTTAGAGTTTCAAATGGTCACTAAATGATCAAGGACCACATGTATTTAATCATCTCACAGTTGAACACAATATTATTTCTTCTTTTCGTCTGCATTTGGGGGCTATGAAGTTTGTGTGTATGATGTAGGGGGAACTCCCCCATATTTTTGATATTTAATTAAGAGTATTGGGATCCCTTCGCTGTACCAACCATGTTGAGTTGTTGGCTTATTTGCTAACCTTTTTTAAAAAAATCAAATTAATATTTGGTTTTCTGGATCCCTGAAGCTAATGGAGCAATCCGATGTTTAGATGTTTGAGTCACGAAAATGTTCCTTGCATGGCCACACACATACACATCCCGATAAATAGCATCTAATATGTTTACGAAATGGAAGGATGAGGTTAAGTTCTGTTTTTATATTGATAGAATCAGCTGGATTTTAAATACTATTGTTTACAGCTAGTTACATTTTTGTTGTCTTCCTCTTCCTACTCAAATGAATATTTTTTTCCTTCTCAAGCCACTAACTCCAGGGATTCTGTGTTATACAAAATACGATAAACAGTCTTAGCAAGCAGCCTATGACTGATCCTCATTAGGCATTTTGTATGCATTTCCTTGTATTTATTTCTTTTTTCCTGGAACATCGGACAAATCATTTCATCTCTGATTTATTTGCAGATGCCTGGATTATAAAAGCATTTTTTGGGGACTTTGCCCGGTTTCCACATGTCTATAAAAGAAGGTCATTCTAGTTGAAAAGGCGACATGATTTCTATTTTGCAGAATCTGCTCCTTTTCCTGATATTCCTGATTTGAAACTCACTTTGGGGAACCCAGAGTAATTCTGGATTCACATCCCTATGCCCAGTGGTGGGATTCAATTTTCTTTTACTACTGGTTCTGTGGACGTGGCACTGCAAAATCCCCATTCCCTCCCCACTCCAGGGGAAGGATACTGTAAAATCCCCATTCCCTCTCCACTCCAGGGGAAGGATACTGTAAAATCCCCATTCCCTCCCTACTCCAGGGGAAGGATACTGTAAAATCCCCATTCCCTCCCCACTCCAGGGAAAGGATACTGCAAAATCCCCATTCCCTCCCCACTCCAGGGAAAGGATACTGTAAAATCCCCATTCCCTCCCCACTCCAGGGAAAGGATACTGCAAAATCCCCATTCCCTCTCCACTCCAGGGGAAGGATACTGGAAAATCCCCATTTCCTCCTGACCAGCTCGGACTCGGGAGGCAGAGAATAGATGGGGGCGGGGCCAATCGGAGGCGGTATTTACTGGTTCTCCGAACTACTCAAAATTTCCACTATTGGTTCTCCAGAACTGGTCAGAACCTGCTGAATACCACCTCTGCCTGAGCCGTTCTTTCTCAAAAAATATTGGCTGTTTTCCAGGATTAGCCTCTGTCAGGCTCTTTAAATGGGTCACTAGCTAGTCTCTACTAATACAGAGTATTAGTAATTATTATTGTCTATCTTAAATAACAACCCATTAATTGTAGGGGATATATAAATTTTATTCTATAGCTATTAATGTTTTAGATTTTTCATGTGGGTAACAACTGTAGAGTAGGAATATTCCTTCCTTCCTTTAAATCACTTCTTTAATGATTTAGTTGGCAGTATATTATTGTGTTAATATTTGCTTATTATGTTCACTATGTTTTTGGTTTTCTTCTTACTTTTTGCTGGTCATTGACCGAATAAATATTTTCCTTCCTTCCTTCCTTCCTTCCTTCCTTCCTTCCTTCCTTCCTTCCTTCCTTCCTTCCCTCCCTCCCTCCCTCCCTCTTCCACTTCCCTTCCTTTACTCTCCCCTCACCTTCTCTTCCCCTCTCATCTCCTCCCACTCCCTTCTTTCCCTTCCCTTCCCTTTCTCTCCCTCCCTCCCTCTCCCTTCCCTCCCTCCCTCTCCTTCCTTTCTTCCATTTTCCTTCCTTTAACCTCCCCTTCTCCTCTCCTCATCTCCCCTTTCCCTCTCTCACTCTTCCTTTCTTCCATTTTTCTTCTTTTAACCTCCCCTCCCCTCAGATACCTTTTGACATTCTCTCCGTTTCAAAGCTTATGGTGTCAAAGAAACAACCTCACCCAACAACACAGAAACTCCCAAGTTTAAGGAATGACGTTTTACATATTCAAGAAACTAATTCCCCAGCAGTCCTTCTCCTGGCTGACTGACACCCCCATTGGCTCTTGAACGGATTCTTCGATGCCATGCTTCTCGGGGACTCTACCGTGGGAAGCATCCCTTGGATCTCTCAAAGAACAATTCTAAAAAAAATAAAAAATCCAAAAAGCAACAGCTGCTAAATTCCACTGTGAGGCGGCAAGGATCTTCTCTTGCGACAGGCCCTCCCGTTCCTCCTGTCATAATTCCCTATAACTGCACCCAGCGGACAGATTTACTCAAGGTCTATGTCAACATTTCATGAAGCATGAAAAATGCTTCATCGGGGATCCCAGCTCGGTGAATTATGGTGACCTGGATACCTCTCTCCAATTGGGCTTGCTGGAGGATTGTGTTACACATAAAAGAGGCAGAAAGCAGAGTGTTCAGAGCTACCCATCTGTCAACAAGTGATAAGGGAGTGATAAGTGGGCATCAGAATCCCCCCTTTTCTCCCTGACACAAATCGGCAAAGGCACCCAAACTGTTTACTCTTCAGAAGTGCGAAGTAGCAAGCGAGGCCGTCCACTGTGCCTCTGTTGAGAGGCTGAAATGCAGGTGCTCTCCTCCAGAATGGGCTGATCTTCCTACCCACGGATGGGGTCAGGTTTTTTTTCTCCAACAGATAGAGAAGGCCTGCCCCAAGAGGGAGAAAGGTCTTTGGTCTTGAAAGGGTACCTACTTTCTCCCTCTGCCCACTTCACGCTAGGTGACAAGGCACCCAGAAACGCAGTACACCAATAAAAAAGAAATGGATTTTTAAACTCCCAGTTTAGAAGAAATAAAAAGTCTCTCTAATCCATGTAAGCTGCTCAGATGTTCTTGAAAACATTGTGCCAATTAGAGTTTAAATTCTTTTTTTTTAAAGTCAGCTATATCTGCTATATTTCTAGATCCGTCTATCTAAATTCTACAGTCTGTCTGTCTGTCTGTCTGTCTGTCTGTCTGTCTGTCTGTCTCTCTCTCTCTCTCTCTTTCTCTCTATCATCATCATCATCATCTCTATCATCTATCATATCATATATAATCTATCTATCTACCCATCGATCCATCCATCCCTATCTATCATCTATCTATCTATCTATCTATCTATCTATCTATCTATCTATCTATCTATCTTTCTTTCTTTCTTTCTTTCTTTCTTTCTTTCTTTCTTTCCATCATATCTATCTATCTATCTATCTATCTATCTATCTATCTATCTATCTATCTATCTATCTATCTATCTCTATCTATCTATCTATCTATCTATCTATCTATCTATCTATCTATCTATCATCTGTCTGTCTGTCTGTCTGTCTATCTATCTATCTATCTATCTATCTATCTATCTATCTATCTATCTATCTATCTATCTATCATCATCATCATCTATCCTGCAGTATCTATATTTTTCTATCTAGTTTATAGATCTAGTTGTCTACAGTATCTCTGTTTTTATTATTAGCTGTCTGTCTGTCTGTCTGTCTATCTAGTTATCCACAGTATGTATGTATGTATGTATGTATGTATGTATGTATGTATGTATGTATCTATCTATCTATCTATCTATCTATCTATCTATCTATCTATCTATCTATCATCTATCGTCTATCTATTATATATATGTGTGTGTGTGTATGTACATACATATATAACCCCCTGCAAACACATAGAGATGATCTATCTTTCTTAAAGAGATGCCCAGCTTGGGTACTTAACCACACTTTCAAAAGTAGCCTGATCAAATCATTGCTCCAATGTCATAGTCTACCTATCAACAGGGACCCTGTCTTGACTGAAGTGACCCAAAGAAGTCCACCCCAAAGAAGCTAAGTCAGTCCTGTTTGAAAGTGGAAAATACACCTGGAAGAATGAACAAATTGCGGACTCTCCGAGTAGAAAAGAGATAAGTTTGAAAATTTAATTGAGCCTTCTCACTTCCAACCCATCACTTCCCCCCAAAATGCACTTAAGAATTCTTCTTCCTCCCCCATCAACCAGGGTTATTAATCTGCTTTGACTGAAGTTCAAAAGGGAATTAAATCATAAATGTGGCACACAGGCGGTTGGAGGCGGCCTTGCCATTGGCATCTCGCTTGTCACTTTTGAGCGACTGGTTGAAAGTGATGGGCAAATCGTCTGGAGTTTTTTTTAATATTATTATTATTGCTTAAAGATATCAATTTATCATCATTTGTCAGGAAGCAGGGGCCTCTCTCCTCCCGATTAATATTGAGCCTGTCATAACCAGCCATGGAATAAGATAATCTAATTGTACAAAGGAGACCCAGGACAGATATTTTTTTTTTAAAAAAGTATTACAAAGAAGAGAAAACTTTATTCTTAAGTGATGCAACCGTGAATCATGGATTAGATATTGCACTTTCTATTACATGGTTGTTGGAATAGAATTGAATAGAATCACAGAGTTGGAAAGGACCTTGGAGGTCTTCTAGTCCAACCCCCTGCCTAGGCAGGAAACCCTACACCACTTCAGACAAATGGTTATCCAACATCTTCTTAAAAACCTCCAGTGTTGGAGCATTCACAACGTCTGGAGGAAAGTTGTTCCACTGATTAATTGTTCTGTCAGGAAATTTCTCTTTAATTCCAGGTTGCTTCTCTCCTTGATTAGTTTCCACCCATTGCTTCTTGTCCTGCCCTCAGGTGCTTTGGAGAATAGTTTGACTTCCTTTTCTTTGTGGCAACCCCTGAGATATCGGAACACTGCTATTGTGTCTCCCCTAGTCCTTCACTCCATTACACGGCACTAGGGATTTGAACTGCCGAACTGCTGATCTTTCTGATCAACAAGCTCAGCGTCTTAGCCACTGAGCCACCGCGTGCTTAAATAAAGAAATAGTTGATGCTTATTATATTTCTACTCTACCTGCCCTTCAAGGCGTTTGTGACAATTGTACAGTTTTATTCTTCTCTCCTTAGCAACTTGCAAGATGGCTTGTAAACCCAGATTTTTTTAGTGCCTAAGATGTTTAATTGTTTTTATTTTATTCAGATGGTCTGTTTGACCTGAACTTGTGGAATAAGATCAAGCAAAATTGTTCCCACGCTTGGATTCCAAATATCAAATTGGTCTGAATCAATCTGATTTCCTGAAACATTTTTAAGGCGCTTTGCATCCCCACAAAATTCCCTTCCAAAGAGCTTTACATCACAAATAGCCTTCAGTTTACACCACCCCATGGCATTGTTTCAAGATTAAGGAGCCAGAGGAAGGAAGGAAGCGAAGAGCAGAAAGGTAATAAAATTGCTTTTGATCACTGAAACCAGTGAAATCACACACGCCCTCCTTCTCTTCCTTTTTTTTTTTTGTTACTGTCTGCGTGTTCAAGAATATTTCATTACTTCTGGTTCCTTTGAAGTAAGGACACATATAAATTACCAGCAAAGATATCACTAGCAGTTGTGACATTTCGTTAGAGTTTAATTACATGAATCATAAAATATTGCTACAATTTTCCAAACTGTTAAAGCTTAATTAATGTGAACCCACGGGGACCACCTTGAAAGTAGATAAGACATTGTGATGGGTACCCCAGCCACTGTAGTTCATCGGGAGGGGGCAGTGGATAGGGGGGGGAAAAACCCCGCTTTATAATTTGCCCAAGAGTGATCAATTTTTAGAACTGAAACCCGGCAAATTCATTTAATATAAATGAGGTTGGTGAGAGATTTGAGTAATTCTTTTTAATTACCTCTACATGCTCCCTCCCAGCAGCCTGACAAAGGGAAACCATTCTCCTTCTGCCTCTGTGTAGAGAAATCCATTCAACTCATTATCAAGCTGTATTAATATAATTTTATCACACAATCCCGAAATACGGAGGGGGAGGTGAGGGGGGGGAATGCATCCACAATCCATAATGAGTTACAGTATTAGCCTGACAGCATCGCTTCATTAATTTCGGGACACGCAACAAGTTCACGTATAATTTATACTCCGAGGTTCCCAGCATTAAAAAAGTTGAGCTGAATAAGATTATAATTATGACATCTGTTTCTTCTTTTCAGGTAGCTCTTTGTAAATCGGTGACAAAGGAATAACAGGTTTAAATATGTGTTAACACTCGGAGAGCATATATAATTGCAATATGGCAATGTGTAATGAAGATTAAATTAGACCGTGGTGTACCTGACATATGGAAGTACATAATTGAGCTACAATAATTGTGGTGGGAAGAGAACAACTAGCGTTTTATTTTATTTTATTTTTTAAAAAATCCACCAATACTTGAATTCAGGAAAGCAAAATATTTTAAAGAGCACAAGTGAGACAAGTGATATTTTATAGTGCCTTTTTTCCCAGATGCTTCTGGAATTGGTGGGTAACATCTTTGTTTGAAAAAGACAATTTAAGAAATAAACATATTTCTTATCATTATACAGTGTGTGTGTGTGTGTGTGTGTGTGTGTGTGTGTGTGTGTGTGTGTGTGTGTAAAGTATGTAGTACATATTCAGCCATGTACTATAGCTGTATTATTTTCATCCTTCTCATGTTCCACTACCTTCTCTTATTGGCATCATTATTATGATTATTATTAGAATAGAATAGAATAACAGAGTTGGAAGAGACCTTAGAGGTCTTCTAGTCCAACCCCCTGCCTAGGTAGGAAACCCTACACCACTTCAGACAAATGGATATCCAACATCTTCTTAAAAACTTCCAATGTTGGAGCCTTCACAACTTCTGGAGGCAAGTGGTTCCATTGATTAATTGTTCTAACTGTCAGGAAATTTCTCCTTAGTTCTAAGTTGCTTCTCTTCTTGATTAGTTTCCACCCATTGCTTCTTCTCCTGCCCTCAGGGGCTTTGGAGGATAGTTTGACTCCCTCTTCTTTGGTGCAGCCCCTGAGATATTGGAAGACTGCTATCGTGTCTCCCCCTAGTCCTTCTTTTCATAAGACTAGACATACCCAATTCCAGCAACTGTTCTTTATATGTTTTAGCCTCATCCCCTAATCATCTTTGGTGCTCTTCTCTGCACTCTTTCTAGAGTCTCAACATCTTTTCTACATCATGGCTTTACTATGTTGTTTTGCATGTACCATGAGAGCCTATGTACTGGAAACAAATTCCTTGTGTTACTCTCACACTTGGCCAACATTCTATTTTCTGTAGTACAGAAGATTTATCCTCCTACTTTTTTCCTTAATTCCTCAAGTGTTCCACCTTTCCAGAAATTCCTGACTACCCATCAAAGAATCGAGGACATTTATTGTCATTGGATCAAAGGACAACAAATCATTATAACCACCTAGACAAAGACTGCAGAGACTATTCTCTCTCCTCTCTGAATGTGTATGACCTCTCTGAAGGATCTCACACTCCTCCGGCATCCCAGCCCATTCAATAATTTGTCTGAACCAAGGGGGCGTATGCTGCTCTCCCTCGCTGGCGCAGCAGAATCTGAGAACTTGCAGAGAAAGATGTCTGATGGACATCAGAGGTAAGGAGAAACTGAGTTGAAACCCACAAATGCTGACACCAAGTTCGATACAAGCCTCTGGAGAAATGCTCATGTCTACCAGTTGGCAATCTGATTCTGGTTTCTTTGGCAGATGGAGGAAACATGCAAAAATGTAGGAAGGAGAGGCTAAGAAATGTAAACGTATATATATGTATATGGCATCCCATCTCAACACCTGTTCTGACCTAGAGCCTGAAGCAAACTCCTGGTCCTGACAAACCCCCCTTTTATTAGTTTACTGTGAATTCTGCTCATTCACATCCAGAAAAGTCTTTCAAGGAAGGATATACAGTCACAGACCTTATCTGGCTCGGAGAGCTGCAAAACTTGGCAAGAAGTCTTGGAGAGTCACGAATCAATTAAACAAACTAATTGTCTCCTGCAAACTCCACTCCCCTTTCGCTCCTCTTTTATTTCCTCTGGGAGGGGCCAATCATCATCCACCTGTGGCCTTATTCCCAAGTTGACCCCTGTTCTTTAGCTGTTTCCTTCACCTGGCAACTCTGCGCATGCGCACCCTGGGAACAGGCTCCAGCTATTCTTCTGCCTCACTGATGTCTGACTCTGAAGGCAGCTGATAACTGGCTTACGGCTCTGGCCCCCTCTCTGCCTCCGACACAGAGCCCTCATCAGAGCCTTCCCTAGACTCCAGCACTGGCCCAGGTTCCTCCCCAACCTCCTCACTGTCCGAATCTGGTGCCAGCTCCATTGGCCACTGGCGGGCCACAACAACACCATAACTCCGGGTGGCTCCAAAAGAGATTTATGGAAGCTAAGCTGATACAGAACAATGTACAGAGAAAAAGGAATCTTTCCCTTGGTATTTGAGATGCCCAGATGCCAAAAGTCACAGGACTTTTTTTTCCAGGTGAAAACACTTATTGAATCTAAGAATGGGAGGCACACACACATTTTTTTAATGGGCGATCTGTGGAAAGTTACAAAGATCTTGATGCTTCTGCCATCAATAAACAAACCATGCCTCCCGAGTTGGCAAACACTCAAGAAGGCTTATGTGCATCTCTCCCAGTAAAACCTGAGACGGACTGCAGGTGTTTCCAGTTTATCACTCAGAGGAAATGACTTTTCTTACACCTAATTTAATCTGAAGCTATTCACCATCCTAAAAAGCCCAGGTCATGACTAACACATCACAGGTGGCCCGATAGCCAAGCCATGCCGGCAGCATTCGTTAGCTGGCGGGAAGAATTCCCTGCTCCCTTCATTCCTGTTATCTCTCATTTATAGTTTAGAAACAACAGCAGCTGGCGTGAAAGAAAAAAAAAACTTCACTCAGTCCACAATAAAAGAGCTTCTCCAAAAATTGCTTCTTCCAGTCTGCCCAATAGAGATTCTCCTTTTTTCTTGTCATTATTATTGTTTGAGCAAAACCATAAATCTCAACGCATCTGCAATCCAAACATTTAGATTAAGTTTCAGGTGCTATAAGGTCAATTCCTTCGCTTCCCTGGTCAGGGTGGACAGGGAAAAAAAAGAAACTTTCACTGTGATTTCCTCCTGTGTCTGCTGCTCACTCTATTTGGTGGGAGTTTGTGCCTTGTGAAAGGGAAACCATATGTTCCAATTCTCCGTCGTTGCCCAATAGATATCTTAGTTACTAGTCACCGTCACTGAGAAAAATCACTGCCTTGATTTCATCCCTTTTATGCCTTGTTTGCCCTGATGTCAGGATGAGTTATGGCTGGAACGGAAATATTTGAACCTGGACAACAATGCATTTTAGTTAAGCAATGTTAGGGATTCGAACCACCAAACTGCTGTCCTTTCTGATCGACAAGCTCAGCGTCTTAGCCACTGAGCCACTGTGTCCCGTTCTAATGGAAGAACTAGGAAATAGAAACTTCCCATCAGAATATGCTAGGATCCTGCTATTGTAACCATGACTAAATTTTCCCGGGATCACAAATCTTGTCCATTTTTCTTACCTCTTGCTTACCCAAGGGCCAAGTGATTTTATTTATATTTATTTATGAAATGTTTATGCTGCCCATCTTTGCTATGTGGTGACACAATGATCCAAACTTAAAGCAAGCCAGTGCTTCCGTTGTCAACTTTCATCTGTAAGCATCCTTCATTTATATCTCTAACTAGCTGATAATTCAGCATTGCCTGGGTATTTATTTATAGGGGGAAAATAATTTCTAATGTTGGATTTTCCCCCTTACCAGAGGGAGCCCCCTTGTGGAGGACTGTGAAGCCGTTACCATGGAAACTCCACTGCATTGTACAATAGAAGCCATTTTACAGCAGTACAGTAGAAGCCATTTTAAGACACAACAGGTTGTATCTTAACAGAACACACAACCCGAGGGGTGTTAGGGGTGTCTTACTCCCACAGTATTGTTTTCCAAAGAGTAAGACATCTTTGTACCAAATTTGGTTGAAATTGCTCGAGGCGTTCCAGAGTTATGCTGGAACACACACACACACACACACACACACACACAGAGGCAGAGAGAGAGATAAGATTTAAAATTCTGATCGGAGAGTCATATTTTCCTTTCGGAATCAGGTAAATTTCCAGCGACTTCAAATGGCCTGTTTTCAGGCAGTTGCTTCCTCTTGTGTCTTCCAGGGTCGCAAACCATGGAAAGCCATTTTATTATTAGCTATCTTCCAGGAGGTCTTTATTGTCTTGAAAATTAAAGCTTTCCGAGCCTCTTCCTCTGCGAGAGACATCAAAGGGAGATAACCGTGCTTGCTAGTAATTATGGTAGCTTAATTTCCTTAGTCTCCACTTGTTTACAAGGCTGGTTTTCTTTTCTTCTAGATGGATATAATTTTCAACGGTGGCTTCAGACATCATGGCGGTGGCCAGTTTTCTAATACCCAGCATAGATGCCCAAGCTACACATTCTGAGTGATGCAGTTTCCACTCATTTGTAGCGTGCCAGATTTTTGGAAGCCTCCTGTGTATATAGACTAACAGAGCTGGAAGGGGACCTTGGAGGTCTTCTAGTTCCACCTCCTGTTCAGGTAGGAAACCCTACACCAGACAAATGGTTATCTAATGCAGGTGGATAAAAAACAATGATCAGAGTTGAAGTCCTCAAGTCTTAAAGTTGCCAAGGTTGGAGACCCCTGCCTACTGCATCCTTGCTGTGAGCCAGATAAGGTAAAGGTAAAGGTTTCTTTCGCACATATGTGATAGTTGTCCCTGACTCTCGGGGGCAGTGCTCATCTCCGTTTCAAAGCTGAAGAGCGAGCGCTGCCCGAAGATGCCTCCATGGTCATGTGGCTGGCATGACTAAACACCCAAGGTGCACAGAACTCTGTTACCTTCCCACCAAAGGTGGTTCCTATTTTTCTACTTGCATTTTTTACATGCTTTGGTTGGCAGAAGCTGGGACAAGTAACTGGAGCTTACTCCATTAGGTGGCACTAGGGATTTGAACCGTTGAACTGCTGACCTTTCTGATTGACAAGCTCAGCATCTTAGCCACTAAGCCACCATCTGAGCTTGGTGGCTGGGTTCAAAAAAGGGAATTTTGTGGCAAGAGGTATTTCAACCACAGGGAAATGGAAAGGGTGTGGTCGTTTCACCATCCGGACCTATCTACCCACTGCCATCAGAAATCTGTGCTTTCTTGACAATCGGTGCCTGTATATAACCGAAGAATAGAGTTGGAAGGGAACTTGTAGGTCATCTAGTCCAACCCCCACTGAATCAGGAGACCTTACACCATTTCTGACAGATGGCAGTCCAGTCTCTTCTTGAAAGCCTCCAATGATGAAGCGCCTACAACTTCTGAAGGCAACTTCTGTTCCATGGGTTGATTGTTCTCACTGTCAGAAAATTTCTGTACCATGGATATTTATGTCTACATCTAAATACACACGTATGTTTGTCGGTGTTTTATATATACGCAATACTCATGAACAACCTTAGCCTGAAATTAAAATAGGGTCGATAAAACATGAACAAAGATCTAAAATAATTGATTTTATATTCATTTTAAAGTGAACACATTATTAGGAGGTTTGCACATATTTGCAGCATGTAATTGAATCAACATATTATCTAATGGTTCTGAAATGTCAAGATATTGAAATAGCGAAATTGCTTTCCCAATACCTTCATTAAAATGTATGATAAGTGTGCCTGCCTTCTGATTTAGAATAGAATGGAATAACAGAGTTGGAAGGGACCCTGGAGGTCTTCTAGTCGAACCCCCATTGCGGAGTTCTCCATGACTCACATCAGAATAAGCGGCTCTATGGGCTGAAATACTGGGGTTTGATTGAGCTATAAATTAACCCTCCATAATTTTATGTAAAAGACCTAAATGTATTTTCTTCCAGTTTGTATGGAATGATTCACACACCTCATTAGGGTTTCAGACCATCTCTTTGCATATATATATATATATATATATATATATATATATATATATATATATATATATATATATATATATATGTGTGTGTGTGTGTGTGTGTGTGTGTGTGTGTGTGTGTGTGTGTGTGTGTGTGTGTGTGTGTGTGTGTGTGTGTGTGTGTGTGTCTGTGTCTGTGTGTGTGTAGATTATCATACTTATAGTTGGAATATCTCTGTTTTAATACAGTCATTCATACTCTTTTTCCTCCTAATTCCTACCCAATGTCTCTAGCCATTCCTAAAAAACTGTTCTATATCCGATAGTATTCTGAGTCTATTTTTCATTTTAAAAGTTAGCCTATCCATTTCAGCACATTCTAATTTTTTTCCGAATTACTTCCTCGTCTGGCAGAGTGTTTTCATTTTTCCAGTATTGGGCAAATATACTGTAATCCTTGTTGCTGTCAGTATATTTAAGACTAAATAAGATTTATAGATGTTTTTCATTCATATTTTAACTTCTGCTCAGAAATGCTGGCTGCATAGAAATTAAGTCAGCTCCAAAAAAAAAAAAAAACACAAAACACTTGAATAGATTTCGATGGGATAAAATCCAGTTGTTTAAACCAATTTAGCCCTCTTGTTTTAATCTCTGAAGCTGCTGAGTTTCTATGGGATGTAATCCTGATGTTACTGTAAATGTTGTCTACAGTAGGACCCTCGGAGTAATTTTTTAAAAAGCTTATTTTTTTGCTATATTTACTGTACTCAAATCCAGAACTATTTTCTCCCCCTCTGCTCTTTCAGAAACAAGAAACAAAAGTTTCACTGTGGAAGCGCATTGAAAGCAAAGCAGGAGCTGTGAAAAGTGAAACTTTTTTTGGGGGGGGTGTTTCCCACCCCCCACCCCCCGCCTGGTGATTAATACACCTTTCTGCCAAAATTGAAACTTCTTAACGGAGCGCATTTTAATACAAAGTAAATGAATTCTGCCTTTTGGATTTGATCTGCTGGCTAAGCTCTATAGATAAGGCTCTAACAGTGAGTCGCTTTCATTCTTGACAAAGGATGTTTTCATAAAAAGGTCAGAGCAAAGGTCTTTTATATTGTGATAGCAGGAACAGGAAATGGCATATTAATGGCAATTCATGCCAGGGTGGTCTATTGAATATGGCAAAACCAGTCTTTGCCCCTCCGTAGATACACACACACAAACAAAAAGATTCGGTTGTTTGTGTGTGGTAGGGAGTCTCATGTAAGCTTTTCTATTTCTTTGCATCAGCCTATATTTCTTCTTGTATTGAGTGTAGATAGATAAAGAACACAATGTGTTATCCTGTAGTTACTGAATTTCACTTAGGTTTCTGTGTAGGGGGAAAAGGGTGGATGGATGGGAACTGCTTGGAGGGGGGAAAAACCCCTTTTTTTTAATCAGCCAAAAATACAGAATTCTAGCCCAAAATAGAACATAAGCTAAGAGAGCTGTAGGATCCCATAGATTTCATCTAACGTTGCATCGTGTCAAGGATAAAGGCAAATATACATGTCCCAGGATCATGTTGCAGAATCGGACACTGGGAGCAGAGGTTTATCTTCTGAGCTTTCAGACATGTGCTGGATAGGAAAAGGAAAGAATTATATCTACAGGGTCAAGTCAAAGTAATGCTGGAACATCCCCCCACCCCCAAGGTGGTATTCAGCCAGTTCTGACAGGTTCTGGAGAACCGGTAGCAGAAATTTTGAGTAGTCTGGAGAACCAGCAAATAGGCTGGCCCCACCCCCGCTGCCTCCCAGCTGATCTTCTTTTGTTGCCCTGAACAGGAGAACGGAGCTGGAAAGCACGTTAGTGGGATGGGGAGGTAATAGGGATTTTGCAGTAACCTGCCTTGCCCACCAAACCACGCCCACCAAGCCACACCCACACAGAACCAGTTAAAGATTTTGACTCCCACCACACACATACACACATGAACTTGAATCCAAAATGCACACTATCACTGTCAAAAGTACCATAATTTGACACTATAGATACAATTCATTCCTGTTCATTTCAGCAGGCCAAGCATTCCAGAGTTATGCTGGAACACCCCCCCCCTGAAGGATGTTAGGGATGTCTTACCCTCTTGTTTCCAGAGAGTAAGTCATCTGTGTATCTAGTCATTTTAGCGGCCCAGGCATTCCAGAGTTATGCTGGAATACACACACACACACACAGCCATTTTTATAGAGAGAGATTATCATAGAAAGTAGTGGAACGGTGACAAGAAACTGTGAAGTTTCTTTTGTAAAGAGAAGTTTGCTTTAGCATACATCTTATGTGATGTGCAAATTATCTCGATTTGAATTGATTGGGACTTTTAAATAGAATTGGACTGATAGACTGAACTCACAATTTGAATACACTCAGACCGAATTCACCAAGGGCTAGTTTCTATCATTGGATAGAACAATTTACAAATATTGTTCAATTCCATGCTTAGGCCCTCTTTTCTTTCAAACTTTGTTCTGTCTCTCTAAGAAAGCTCTCTTTTATCCCTTTTTTTTAAAAAAAATATTGTATTTAGTATGCACATTATTTCATTGCTTCAGCATTCATCAGCTTTGTGTCAAGATAATGGCAAACTTTTAAATAAAGTATTTAAGTGCTAAGAGGCAGAAACCTTTATCACATGTCTGACTAGTTATCAATGATTAAACTACACATTTTCCTATCACATTTCCTATCCATTCTTCAACACCTTAATTTCACAGCTTTATTTTGGGTGTCTGATCATTTTCAGATACCATACAAGAACGTTATTTTTTTTAAAAAAAAAAAAATCCCAACAAACCAAAATGTAACACAATTATTTATGACTTTTGGTGTTCAGAGTTAGTTACAACCTAGAAGGGAAAGACACATTACAACACTGGAGTCATAAGCATGAATAACTCATGACTTATATTATATGCTGGGATTAGAAAGTTCACAAACTTAGTTTGTTTGTTTGTTTTCTTCTGAGCTAGGTAACATGGTCAGCACTTTGTCACAAAGAAGTGGAGTTGCTGGATTTTATATATATAATGGGAAGGAAAGGGAGGTTATATATATAATAGGCTCCAAGATCACCGCAGATGGGGACTGCTGGCAAGAAATTAAAAGACGCTTGTTCCTGGGGAGGAAAGCGATGGCAAATCTAGACATCCAATAAAAAGCAGAGACATTGCCCTGCCAACAAAAGTGCGTATAGTCAAGACTATGGTTTTCCCAGTTGCAATGTATGACTGTGAGAGTTGCACCATAAGGAAGGCTGAGCACCAAAGAATGGAGGCCTTTGAACTCTGGTGCTGGAGAAGACTCCTGTGAGTCCCTTGGACTGCAAGGTGATCCAACCAGTCAGTCCTAGAGGAGACCAACCCTGACTGCTCTTTAGAAGGCCAGATCCTGAAGAGGAAACTCAAAGAGCCAGGGCTGTC
>NC_138561.1:18508457-18588433 GCF_964273705.1 Natrix helvetica | reverse complement strand
CAGCCTAGAACGGTGTTGGCTATTTCAGGACCTCTCCGGGTTTTATAAATACCCAGAAATTCAAGAGAGGGGAAAGCATTTAATTAGAAAAACCAGTATGCAATTGGCTACCCCGTTGCACCATTTTCATGAAAATCAAACATTTTCATTCCCAAATGTTTCAAACTGTTTCCCCCCCCCCCAATCCTCCGGGTTAAACATTTTATTTCATTTTACGGCTCCCTCTGCCTGCTACATTTAAACTAATAATATCGTTATAATCTTAGTCAAACAGCCATCTACCATATTTAGTGGTGATTTGTCACATGAAAATTATTCATAGGTGTCTCCGCTTAAGTCTCTTTTATGTTTTATGTGCATTTCCATACTATGTTTTTCTGGCTATACACTTTGCAAAGATTTCATAGATTTACTGTGTCTGCTCTTTTTTTTTTATGACTGACATAGCAATAACCGGATTGCAGAGATATTTATGCTGTTTGTGGCTTAGCGAGATAATTAAAGGATATAAATTAATCAAGTGCAATTAATTAGAAACTTTATGTTCACAGCAGTCCTTCTTTGCATGTATAATTTATATTTATTGATTTTCTAGCTTTCATTAGCCTATGAGATAAGAGCAAAAAAAAATGCATTAAAGGACAAAAATGTACAATTAGCATAAGGGTGAACCCTGGCATAATTGATTGATCAGCACATGTTTGGGGGCAAATATAAAACTCTGTTAACTGTCATAAATAGTTACAATTGATGAGTAAAACCTCACCACATATCTCCCCGTTGATTAATGATGATGGGGAAGCATGTACGTACGTTTGTGTGTGTGTAGGGATGCTTTCAAGAGTCCTCTTAATGGGAAGCTGATAGCTCCGTGGAATTTACATCTTAATCAGTGTATTTATGATGGAGGGAACTGGAAGAAATTAACTGAGAAAGGAGAAAGGAGACACATCCGTATGGGATCTAAAGGGGGGAAAAAGGGTGCTTGGAAGCCATACCACACAATAGAAGGTAGACCTGTCCCATCTCCACCTCCTCCTCCTTCCATGCACATGTTGGAAAGGCATAACAATGATGTCGGGTGAAAACAGGTGCACTCCAATTCTAAAAAAAGCAAAGATCCATCCCCAAGGCAAATTCACAGGGGGAAAATAGGAAATCATAAGAGACAAACTCTTCCCTTTGATCACATTGTATTTATTGTATTCCTAAATTCTCTCTGTTCAAAATGAATTGAGGCCCAGATAGTTAGATATAGAGGAGAGAGAGGGAGGGAGTGAGTGGGAGGGAAGAGAGAGAGAGAGAGAGAGAGAGAGAGAGAGAGAGAGAGAGATGCATGGATGCATGGATGAGTTGATTGATAAATGGATGGATAAATTGACAGATGAATCAATGGATCTATAGAAGGAAGGAAGGAAGGAAGGAAGGAGAGAGAAAAGAAGTGAGGGAGGGAGGAAGGAAGGAGATAGAAAAGAAAGGAGGGAGGGAGGGAGGGAGGAAAACATACATGCACAAAAGAAATTAGTAGAACATGAAAAATGTAAACGTGTTAATTCAGCAGCGTGAACTGGTCTAACAAAAATCACAACCGAGATAATAAAATGTTAATGATTTCATTTATGATGGTTATATTTGGGGGTTCAGGCCTTGGCAGCCTTTGGATTTGAGGCACCACATTCTTGAACTGCTTCCGGCTGCTTCTTTATTCCAGGGGTGGAGAGCTCATTTCCAGGCACTTTTTTTTGTCATATGCAAACATTGCTCAGGAAACCAAACATCAAAGGGGAGAAATATAATCAAATCTGTCTACAGTTGTAAGCCTGATCAGAGTCATTGCTTCATACCAGGCCTGCTTGCAACCCCACTTTAAATGGGAATGGAATGAAATAGTGTGCATGTCAGCTACTGTAAAATATTTAAAATAAATGTTTCCTTGCTTCTCAGTTTACAGCGGAAATGAATTTGATTCCTAGGTACACAAGGAGATCTCTTGCGTTGAATGCAATACATTCTGCTGTCCTCTTGAGAGAAAAAGGAAAATGGCCAGCTAAGAAGGTTCTCTCTATTCTTGTAAGATGGGGGGATGTAGTTCTTCCATCATAAATACACTGATTAAGTTCTAAATTTCATTAAGCTATCAGCTTCCCATTAAGAAGACTCTTTAAGACATGTACACGCAGGCTGCATTTTCTGTTTTAGCTTTCAAGCATTCTTGTTTGGCATTCTTGGTCTTCATATTTTTTAAAACTTAAGGAAGATTGACTGTTGGTTGATCCAGCTGAGTGTATTAAAGATCCTCTTTTGTGTCCTCAAGACATTTCTCCGATTTCCTTTCCAAGACATCTCAGTTTGGGCCTCTCCCAAAGTCTTGTAGCCGTGAATCACTCGGTTTAATGTCTGTGGAGATTCTCAGTCACCCAGGTCATGGTTGTCCCAAAGGTTCTTGTTCAAAAGACAGCTCTGTATTTTTCCTTGAAGTCGTTTCGCTCCTCATCTGAGAAGCTTCTTTGGTTCTGACTGAATGATGGAGGGATTTATATTCCTTGCGGTCATCTGATCATCAGCATTCTTTCATAGAGTCCTTGAGGGGTTATCTGTGCATTCAGGATAGACTGCTATCATGTCTCCCCTAGTCCTTTTTATTAAACTACACATGCCCAGTTCCTGCAACCGTTCTTCATATGTTTCAGCCTCCAGTCCCCTAATCCTCTTTGTTGCTCTTCTCTGAGTCTCAACATCCTTTTTACATCATGGCGACCAAAACTGAATGCTGTATTCCAAGTGTGGCCTTACCCAAGGCCTTATAAAGTGGTATTAACACTTTATGTGATCTTGATTCCATCCCTATGTTGATGCAGCCTAGAACTGTTTTGTTGCCTTCCGAGTGAAGTATTTCCTTTTTCACTTTCAGCTTCAATAAATAACCCCACATTTCATTCCAACGTCCTAAAACATGTTGCACAATTTTTTAGAAAAAAGACATGTTGGAGCAGCATTCCAGAGAAGAATTAGACGTGGACATCATTTTGCAAACTACCTTAGCAAGGGTGCTTTAATTCCAACCTCAATCTCGTCTAAGCATCCTCACAAAGGCCTGGAGTTTCTGTCAGCTACCAAAAAGCCACAGGGTCCCCCTCTGATTCCTGCAATCAGTTAAGAACAATAAAATCCAGTAAGAATTGAATTTCCAAAACACAATGGAAGCTATTCTTTTCCTGTCACAAGCATGCTTCTTAGAAGGAACCACTTCATGGGAATAGAAGACAATTCATGGCTTTTTGTTTTGTTTTTTAAAAGCAAAATATTTGCCTGAGACTTCCTGTAACCCAATTTACCATCCTTAAATTGCACCTGTCCTCTGTGGCCATTATCTAATCTGTTCTTAGAAGTTTGCCCCCTCTAGTAAAAACCCTTTGATGTTTTGATCAGCTGGAATTTTATGACCTCCCAGTTATATACAGGATCTTCTTTTGCAATCGTTAATGCTTGTAATGTACCTAGCATTTCCCCCCCTTGGCTCCATGCTCAGGGATGGATGACAAATTGTTGTCAAGCAAAAATTTAGCAGATTAAAGAACCAGCCCACCATTGATTGCCTGACTCAAACCCTAAACATCTGTTCTTCTGGGGATTCCTTTGGCAATCCTTATAATGCACATCCGCAAATAATTATATTGAACTGACTTTTTTAAAAAACAGTTTCTATACCACTTTTCGACTGGAGCTCCTAGTTGTTTGCGATAGATAGATAGATAGATAGATAGATAGATAGATAGATAGATAGATGATAGATAGATAGATAGATAGATAGATAGATAGATAGATAGATAGTGCTTGACTGAATTTTTGGTGTGTCTATGTATCTATATATATAAAAGCCAAATACCACTTACTCATCACAAAATCTCCAGAATCGTAAAGACTAAACTTGAAATTTGGCACGTATGTTCCTCTTGGCTTCTAGGTGCTCGCTAAGAAAGGAATTTTTCAAAATGACCATCAGATCATTAGTATTTCTTATAAAGTAATAGACACACTCTGATGCTAAGGAGTTCTACTCCCCCTCCCCACCTGAAAAGAACTCTGTTTCAACTGCCAGTTGCTAACATTCCGTTACCTAAGTTCAAGCTGGCAGATGTTCCACTCCTTCACTCAGGAGCAGTCTGGGGCTCCTTGAAGTACTAAACGTCGGTACCTCACCAAAATGTCTATGCCTTCCACCTATGGAACTGCTTCCAACTGCTATGGAATTGCAGGAGCGATATTCCCTTATGTGTTTCAATCACCAGCCACCATTGAACCAACGGATTGAACCGGAGTGAACCAGATTTCTCCTGCATTGCCCGATCACATAGTTTCGCCAGAAAAAATGACAAAAGAAGAGTAGAACAAGACAGAAGACTTTACCCCTCAGGAGTAAAATTTTAAGAAACTTATCCAAAACATAATTTCATGTTGGTTACAAGAGAGGGAGAATGAAAGAGATGGATAGATGGACAAACAGGTGGATAATGAATGGCCCCTCCCAGAGGAAATAAAAGAGGAGCAAAAGGGGAGTGGAGTTTGCAGGAGGCAATCAGTTCGCTTAATTGGTTCACGACTCTCTCAGACTCCTGGCCAAGTTTTGCAGATATCAGCCTGGCAGCTCTCCAAGCCAGATAAGGTCTGTGACTGTAAATCCTCCCTGGAAAGACTTTGTTGGAGGTGAATGAGAAGAATTCACAGCAAATGAATAAAAGGGGTTTTTGTCGGGACCAGGGGTTTGCTTCATGCTCTTGGGAAGCCTAAGTCAGAACAGGTTGAGGAGGGCTGTTTCAGGACATGGGCAAAATCTGAAATTGAGAAACACCGTTCCCGTGAATTTAGGACCTTCTCCTGGCTCAAATGAATGCTTTCCCCAAGGCAAAACAAACTGCGTGTTTAGGTTCTGCAGTGAGCTTGCTTGACGCTGTAATGCGAGTGTTGTATGCATTGCAACTTTATCCAAGCATGGGTTGGCTTAAGGCTGAAATAAATTGTCAGTGCTGGACTCCTGCAATTATTTAAGCTAATACAGAGTGTCTCATTCCCAAAGAGTAAATCACAGTGGCTTCAGTACTATATTTTCCATCTTGTACATAAGTAAACGGGCGGGATCAACTGGGAGGTTGAATCAATCTGCTATTTATTACCACGAAATGTGACACCCTATTTTAAGTGCCTTATTCCCTTATGATTTAGACTGAGCACTGCATTATGTCCAAACAATATAGAAACCAGCTTTTACTTAGTTGGGGTTCCCCCCCACCCTTCATGTTAAGCTTTGAAGGATTTACACAGTAAAAAAATGCTTAGGACCTTGATACATTATTGTAGAGCATGGAGCTTGAAACCAACAAATGGAAAAAGAAACAGGACATGTAATTTAGTCTCTACTGTTCCCATAGATTTTTACAGTCTCTTTTCCCCCCTCATTTTCTGGCCAAATGAAAATAAAACAAGACCCCCCCCCCCCAAGAAGCCAGTTATTATGCCTAGGTAGTCTGTTAAGTCTGTTGCTAGTCAATATTTCTTTAAGAATATGTTTGCTAAAAACAGTAATTATATCCCGTGGAATTTAGGACAATTTAATCACCTTAATAGCCAGCAATTATATTTCTCACCAAAACTCTTGCCATTTTAGCTAATGCTTCAGTGTGATGTCCCTATCAAGGGTTGTTTTTTTTAAAAAAAAATTGTGCAAGGAAGAATCTCTCATTCCAGGGTTGGATAAAAATAATTTAAAATTTCAGAGAACATTTTCAAAAGGGAGTTGTGACCCTTCTCTCCTATCCTTTTTTTAACCCCATATTTTCCTGCTTGTCCCAAATCCTTGCTATTATTATGGTTGGTTGCTAAGGTAAAGTTAAAGGTTCCCCTCACACATGTGTGCTAGTCATTCCTGACTTTAGGGGGCGCTGCTCATCACTGTTTCAAAACCGGAGAGCCAGCCCTGTCCAAAGACGTCTCCATGGTCACGTGGCCGACATAACTAAACCCTGAAGGCGCACGGAAGGCTGTTTCCTTCCCACCAAAGGTGGTCCCTATTTTTCCACTTGCATTTTTTTTACATGCTTTCAAACTTTCAAACTTACTTGGCAGAAGCTGGGGCAAGTAACAGGAGCTCACTCCGTTATGTGGCACTAGGGATTCAAACCGCCGAACTGCTGACCTTTCTAATTGACAACCTCAATGTCTTAGCCACTGAACCACTGTGTCCTTTCTTTTAATATCTTTTAGATGTGCTTGGAAAGGAACTACATAAATATCATACCTTTTTAACATTTGGTTTGTTTAATAGTCAGCCAAACGTTTAGACTGAAATTGGCATTTTTATTTGTCTACTGAGTTTTTTCCCTGGGATAGATAGATGTTGTGGTTTGATGGTGTTAAAGTCTCGTTGTAGGACGTAAGCTGTTCCAGATAAAGTCATATAACATAGGATATCAGAGTTGGAAGGGACCTTGTAGATCTTCTTGTCCAACCCCCTACTCAAGCAGGAGATCTTATACCATTTCACACTCTTCTTAAAAGCCTCCAGTGATGTTGACTCACAACTTCTGGAGGAAAACTGGTTCACGGGTTGACTGCTCTCAATGTCAGGAAATGTCTCCTTAGTTCTAGGTTGGTCCTCTTCTTGATTAGCTCCATCCATTGCTTTTTGTCTTGTCTTCTGGTGCTTTGGAGACCAAGATGACCCCCTCTTCTTTCTGGAATCCCCTCAAATACTGGAACACTGCTCTAACATTTCCCCCATGTCCTTCCTTTTACAAGGCTAGATATACCCAATTCCTGCAATCCTTCTTTGTAGGTTTTAGCCTCCTAGTCCCCTAATCATCTTTGTTGCTCTTCTTTGCCCTCCTGGGAGTTTCATTTCAACCATGATTTGCCTAAGAACAGTTTCTTGGCTTTAACTATTGTTACGTCTGATCATAGTTAAACAAATCATGATTACCTAGCTACCATTTAATACTAAAACATGAAAAGCGGCATGGTATCTGGTGCTCCGGGCAGGCTCCGGTACGCCCGTACTGGGGTGTATTGCCTGCAACCAACCACTACTTCACTCATAATGTTAACTCCAGATTTAATTAGCCATCTCACATTCCAGCCCCCCCTTGGCAATTGACTGTTGGAGATTTTGTCAATGCCATGGATGTTCAAGTAGTACAGGTAGTCCTCCACTTATGACCATAACTGAGCCCAAAATGTATGTTGCCAAGAGAGAAATGTGTTCCGTGAATTTCTGGCCACATTTGTTAAGCGAATTGCTGCAGTCATCATAAATATGAAACAGTTGTCAAACATCCAACTGCAAATCCCATGACCTTGGGGATGCTGCAACCGTCATAAGTATGAAAAATGTTCCTCAATTAGTGCAGTTGTAACTTTGAACGGTCACTAAATGGACTGTTGCAAGTCGAGAATTACCTGTAGTATATGTATAGGTGCAAGTGGTGTGACATTTTGTAATTTGACAAATGTGCTAACGTGCAGATATTCTAAGGGCCAGCCAAGATTATTTTTAGAGTGGAACCAGTTATTATTACTAGCCCCAATATTATTAAATATTATAAATACCTACTAATATACAATGATTGATAATAAATACATACACAATATTGATGATATCATGGAACCCATTATTTTGTTTATTTTGTCAATGCTTTAACATTTATTTTATACTCATATTACCGTCACTGTAAAAGTACATCTGGGTGGGTTTTATGTTGGGGGCAGAGACGTGAAAAAGCACTTAATGTAATTTATCAAGAGTTATGAAAGATCTCTGGGCCATCAGTAACCAAATGCCAGATAAGGCAACAGGCTATATCTTATTCCAGTTCATGAAAAAAGAAAAAGAAGAAGAAGGGGGAAAAAACCAGCCAGTCTCAGCAATAATGGAAGGCCAGTGATAAATCTGATGCACATAAATTTGGATTTTATTGAAGTTTAAACTTAAGCCTTTCTCTCCCTCCCTGAATAGAGAGGGGGAAAAAACAACCTTAAAAGCACTCTTGTAGGGATTTCTGGTTTCCTGAAAACAGCTAATATCTGCCACATTGGGGACAAAGGTAATAGCCTTGGGATTAATTTCATTTTTTATGGGGGTTTTGTCTGCTCCAATTTTACTCTGATATATTCAACTTGAATTCCACCAACTTCTCTCTCTCTCCCTCCTTCTCTCTCTCTCTTTCTCTCCCTCCTTTTCTCTCTCTGTCTCCTTCCCTCTCTCCCTCCCCCTCCCTCTCCCTCCTTCTCTCTCTGTCTCTCTCTGTTTCTCCCTCCCTCTCTCTGTCTCTGTCTCTGCCTGCCTGCCTGTCTCTCTCTCTTTCTCCTTCCCTCCCTCCCTCCCTCTCTCTCCCTCCCCGCTCTCTCTCTCTCTGTCTGTCTCTCTTTCTTTCTTCCCCTCTTTCTCTCTTTCTGTCTCTCTCTCCCTCTCTATCTCTCTCTCTGTGTCTGTTTGTTTCTTTCTCTCTCTCTTTCTCCTTCCCTCCCTCCCTCCTTCTCTCTCTCTCCCTCCCCCTCTGTCTGTCTGTCTGTCTGTCTGTCTGTCTTTCTCTCTCTCCCTCCTTCTCTCTCTGTCTGTTTCTTTTTCCCTCTCCCTCTCTGTCTCCGTCTGTCTATCTCTCTCTCTCTCTCTCTTTCTCTTTCCCTCCCTCCCTTCTTCTTGTCAAACATGTACAAGATAGCAGGTCTCGATACAAACATGGATATAAACAAAGGAAATGGGTACAAATAAATGGGGACCCTAGGACAGGGATGGTAGGCACTGGTGCGCTTATGCAAGCCCCCTTTACGGATCTCTTAGGAATGGGGTGAGGTTCACGGTGGACAGTTTGAGGTTGAAGCTGTGGGGCTTTGAGGATGTAACAACGGAGTCAGGTAGAGCATTCCAGGCATTGACCACTCTATTGCTGAAGTCGTATTTTCTCCAATTGAGTTTGGAGCTGTTTACCTTGACTTTGTATCTATTGTTTGCCTGTGTATTATTATGAATAGTGGGGATCGCACCACCATTCAGGCAGAACTGAAGAACCTTCTTGGATAAAAAGCAAAATGTTTTCAAGGGAAAAGAAATCCAGTTGCCTTTTGGAAAACCACCTGCAAATAGATAACAAATTCAGAAGCCTAGAATCAGAAATGTAGACCAGGTGAATAATTTCATCGTTCCTTTATGTTCTTCCTCCTGTTTCCTTCTTTTTTTAAAAAAAGAAAAATGTTTCCCTCTGTAAATTAAATAAGCTGAATTTATGAAAGAAACGGTCAAAGGAACATGTCTCTGTGCGTCTGTATTTAGTTAATATATTTGGCTTAAAAAGAGAGCGGGAAGGTACAATACTTCCCTCTGATGCTAAATAGACATTGTATTCGGAAGTAAAACTGCTCATTTCCCAAAGAATGTGGGCTCTTAAGTGATTCATTTTGACAGATGAGGAAAATCAACTTTCCAGCTCCCCACAATAGAAGAAGAGATTTATCAGAAGTTAGCTTCAACTACTGGGCATTAAGCCAGCAGAGTGTTAAGTTAAGCTACATATTCATTCTTTTAAAACTAGATGGTGTTGGCTAAGGCATATTACTCTTCAATTATTAATCTGATTTTTATTCTGATTTTCCTCGGCTGGAAGACTGGGAAATGTTAGCGTTGGCCAAGCTGCCCAAATCATATTCCTGTAGCTGATCCTTAACTGTGCATATTTCTTTTAAAGGTCCAACTATACCATATTAAAGCAGAACAGAACAGAATAGCAGAGTTGAAAGAGACCTTGGAGGTCTTCTAGTCCAACCCTCTGCTCAAGCAGAAAACCCTATACCATTTCAGACAAATTGCTGTCAACCCTGGTCCTTCTTTTCATTAAACTAGGCATATCCAGTTCCTGCAATCATTCTTTGTACGTTTTGTCCTCCATATTAACGTTTGACAGCTCAGTTTTGGAAGGGGTTCAGGATTGGGCAGCTGAAATTTTGCAAGATTGCAATAAGAGTGAGAACAAGTGGTTGCTAGGCTTAACCCAATCAAGAGCACAAAAGAGCTTAGAAATAAATCAGGAAGTTCTGTTTCTCAGCTTTCGGTGACTTATAGTGTCAATCGGAAATCTTCCTAGAGCCTGTCATTCAATTGGGAGTATGAGCTGAATCTTGAAGAAGAGGCTGTCTTAAAAATGGAAACAAATCTATTTAAATTCAGACAATGAACGCAGTCCAATTAAATAAAACACAGTTAATCCTCAGGTTACAATCACAACTGGCATTAATTTCTGTTGCTAAGCAAGTTGGTTATTAAGTGAGTTTAGACTGGATTTGGCATTTTTGTCCGCCTAGTGAGTCCTTTCCACGGACCTGGGATAGGTAGATGTAGATGTTATTATTATTTAATCGGCCTGATACAGGAAAGAAAAAAAACCTATCGAATGAATGAGAAAAAATGAATTGTTCTGACAGAGGCTTCCCAAGAGCCTGAAGCAAACTCCTGGTCCGGAAAAAAACCCCTTTTATTAATTTCCTGTGAATTCTGCTCATTCACAACCAGCAAAGTCTTTCAAGGGAGGATTTACGGTCACAGACCTTATCTGGCTTAGAGAGCTGCCAGGCAGATATTTGCAGAACTCAGCAAGGAGTTTCAGAGAGTGAGGAACCAATGAAGCGAACTAATTGTCTCCTGCAAACTCCACTCCCCTTTCGCTCCTCTTTTCTTTCCTATGGGAGGGGCCATTCATCATCCACCAGTGGCCTTCCTCCCAAGTCGACCCCTCTTCTTTAGCTCTTCCCTTCGTCTGGCAACTCTGTACATGCGCACACTGGGAACAGGCTCCAGCTGTTCTTCTGCCTCACTGATGTCTGACTCTGAAGGCAGCTGAGAACTGTCAGATGGCCCTGGTCCCCTCTCTGCCTCCGACACAGAGCCCTCGTCCGAGCCTTCCCCAGACTCCAGGGCTGGCCCATGTTCCTCCCCAACCTCCTCGCTGTCCGAATCTGCTGCCAGCTCCGCTGGTGGACCACAAGAAAATCCAATTGTTCCACTGACATAAAGGATGCCATTGGCTTGCTGTTATCAGTTACAAGTCCAGAAAATGCGGGAACAAATCCTTGTAAGGGTGGTGAGATCCACAGAAACCATTTTTTCCTGGCGCTTTATACATTCTCGGCACATTCATGGCGAATACCTTCTGAAGAAGTCAAACTTCTTTCTCTGCTAATTGTGTTTGGGTCTCCCAAAGCAGTTAATTTTTTTTTCAACTCTCCCTTGGCTTTCCACGAACGATAGTATAAAGAAGCGGGAGTTTTTCTTTAGTTTTTCTTGCTCCCCCCCCCTTTTAAATAGAGACTCTCTCCTGTAGAGAAAGCAGGAAACAATGGCTGGCTGTCACCGAACGCTGATATCTACCTTTGATCAGCCAAATGAATGTTGCAGCCATTTCTTATCAAAAGGAGATTGCTTATCGATCTATATCAAAATATGCATGCTAATCCCCAGGTACCACCAAGTATTTTCAAGTGGAGTTAATAATCTGATTGCTGTCCTGTCTCGTGCAATTCACTGAACCTGGAGCTCTAATGAGTACTGTGGTCTTGCAGTCAAATGCACTTTGCTGTTTAAATTTGGATCAGTGACACTGATTGAGGACTTCTTGCAAAGGGGTTGACAAATCAAATTGTTTGTTCCAGGGGTGTTTTGCCAGAGATCAAGTCCAAAGTAATAAGCAGTGAATTTGTTCATTACCAGTAGGGTGGAAAGAATGATAAAATTCACCAGCGTCGTTATCATGTGATATAAAAAAGGATTGACTGGGGGAGGGAGAGTAAGAGAGAGACAGACAAACCCCCCCCCCCACAAAAAATGGGGTTTTGTCACCTTGAATTTCTTACGCATTTCATGAGGTTGTGATTTACAAAATTGTATTTAATATTGGATAGCTATTTAATGCTGAAGGTTTCAAGGACCTCAATTGAACTGCTGAGAGCTGTAAGGGAAATCTGAGGGCGATTCCCTTTACAGAATCTTATAAACATACAGAATAAAATAATAAGAACTTCTTTTGTTTTGAGTTTTAATCATTTTGTTAACTCTCAAGACCCTTTATTCCGTTACATATTCAAAATGGACTGTGTGATATACAGTATATACAGTATGCATGTATGTGTGTCTCTCTTTCTCTTTGTGTATAAATATGTATGTATGTATGTATGTATGTATGTATGTATGTATGTATGAATGAATGTATGTATGATGCGGTGGCTCAGTGGCTAAGACACTACTTGTTGATCAGAAAAGTCGGCAGTTCAGCCTTTCGAATCCCTAGCGCCGCGTAACAGAGTGAGCTCCCGTGACTTATCCTAGCTTCTGCCAACCGAGCAGTTCGAAAGCACGTAAAAAAGGCAAGTAGAAAAATAGGAACCATCTTTGGTGGGAAGGTAGCAGTGTTCTGTGCGCCTTCGGCCGGCATTGAGTCATGCCAGCCACATGACCACGGAGACGTCTTCGGACAGCGCTGGCTCTTCGGCTTTGAAACGGAGATGAGCACCGCCCCCTAGAGTTGGGAATGACTAGCACATCTGTGCAAGGGGACCCTTTACCTTTGTGTGTGTGTGTGTGTGAGTGAGTGAGTGAGTGAGTGAGTGAGAGAGAGAAGGGTTTGAAGGGTTTAGGGAGGGCCAAAATTGTCTGTCTGTGTAGGTTGGCTTCCATGTGATTTGAAGATCGTATTCATTTCAGAGCATCAGTTCAATACAGGTAAGTAACGTGAATTTATCTGGAATGTTGAATTTGATTTTCCTAATTGATTTGGGGCACGTGCTAAAGTTCTTTCACGCGTCCAATCAATGCAGTGGCATCCTGTTATATTCGATGATTTATTTCAATTTTCACATGAGATCAGGGAAGAGAATTTGTTCTGGCTTTGAAAGAAATCTCTGAATTGAAATTACATGTTGAAATAGGCGTAATATTTCAACATGCATGACATTTTTCAGTCTTTGGTGGGCGTGGCGTGGCTTGGTGGGTGTGGCAGGGGAAGGATACTGTAAAATCTCTATTTCATCCCGATCAGCTGGGACTCTGGAGGCAGAAAATAGATGGGGGCAGGGCCAGTTGGAGGTGGTATTTGCCGGTTCTCCGAATTACTCGAAATTTCTGCTATCGATTCTCCAGAACTGGTCAGAACCTGTTGAATACCACCTCTGGACTGGACTGCCCTCTGTCAGAAATGGTTTAGGGTCTGCTTCGGCAGGGGGTTAGACTAGATGACCTGCAAGGTCCCTTCCAAGTCTGTTAATCTCTATCTGTATCTTTAAAAAAAAATTCAGTTCTGAAAATATTATTAACACCGAGAGACGTGTTTATATATTTCTGCGTATGTACACACATAAGCTGAGTTGTGCTGGGAACTCCAACTGCATCCCATCCCTCCCCCATTCTTTTTTCTTTTCTTTCTTTCCTTTTTTTTTTAAAAAAAAGAAGGGATGATGTTGGTGAAATATGTATACTCTTCAACCCTTCCAGAATCTGTTTCAAAACCATTCCAGCCATCTGGCTCTGCAGGCAGCCTGCTGTTCTTTTCATGTTTGGAAGGAGAGTTTGATAACAAACTAGTCTAATAAATATGGAGCTCAAAGACAACAGAGAAGTGCTGCTTGCTGTCTTCTGACATTTTTGATGTTTTCCTAATTTATAACATTAAATATGGTTCAAACAGATGGGCTTTAATATATTCTCCCATGCAAACATGTGGCTTAACTAGTCTACAGGACGCAGCTCGCCGTTCTCCCACTGATGTCATCTGGTGCCTTCGGTTTAAGCCTTCGGGAGGGGGGGGGATCCCGCTCTCTCAGAGGACTTTGTTAAAAACCCTGCAATGGCATTTTTCCCCCTGCTGCCACTTAAAGAGGTGGCATACAACTATCGGAACAGGGAAGGTTGCCCTCTACTGAATAAGGCCTTGTGAGCTAGGCACATTTCACTTCCTAGTATTGAGATTAAGGATTTAGAAGGAGGGCTCCTTGGTGCTCTCTGAGCTTGATTGTTTTCTTGAAGACGTTTCATGACCCAACTAGGTAATATCATCAGTGTTAGAAGGAAGAGAGGTCGGAGGAGGACGGAGAGGAGGAGGAGACTGTGGGGCCTTTCCAGGGTTTCAAGCAGATTAGAAGACTGAAGGTAAGGACAGAAGACTTATTTCAGACAGAATGGATGAATTCTTTACCCTTGGAAGCATCCTCCCCCTCCCCTCATCGATAGAATTCTCAGCCAGTAACTGTTGGGCATGTAGACTCTTGTAAATCCCAAAAGTGATAAATACGTTTAAACAGGATCGCATTCATGAACGGTAAGGAGTTTTGCCTGCTCGTAGTTGATATTGTTGGCTCTGCTGGAGAATTCTGTCCACCTGAAAAAAAAACCAAGGGTATACAGCTCCTCTGCCTGGAATCCACACTGTATATCAGACATTATACGTATATGTCTATATTTATGTGTATGTATTGTCTATATTTGTATTTTATGTGTTTTTATTGTACGCCACCCTGAGTCCTTCTGGAGAGGGTGCGGCTAACAAATAAAATTTTATTATTATTATTATTATTTATTAATACAATTGAGCGAGTCCAGAGGTATTTCAGGAGAAGAGTCCTCCGCTCCTCTGCTCACAATAAAATCCCTTACGCCACCAGGCTTGAAATTTTGGGCTTGGACAATCGGGAACTACGCCGACTAAGGTCTCACCTAAGCATAGTACACAAAATCATCTGCTACAACATCCTACCTGTCAACGGCTACTTCAGCTTCAACAGCAACAATACATGGGCAAACAACAGATACAAATTCAAGGAAAACCGCGCCAAACTCGATTGCAGAAAATACGACTTCAGCAACAGAGTGGTCAACGCCTGGAATGCTCTATCTGACTCCATTGTTACATCCTCAAACCCCCCAAAATTTCAACCTTAAACTATCTACCGTGGGCCTCACCCCATTCCTAAGAGGTCCATAAAAGGGTGCATGCATCAGCGCATCGGCATTCCTAACATCCCTGTCTTACTGTCCCCATTTATTCGGACCCGTTTCCTTTGTTCACGTCCAAGTTTATACTTGTACCTGTTATCTCGTGCATCTTTCACAAATTAACTAACTAAATAAACACACACACACACACACACACACACACACACACACACACAATACTGCCTATGCATTACTCCGTAGAAACATAACGGTGCCAACATAATC
Organism: Natrix helvetica; assembly: GCF_964273705.1. NCBI lineage: Eukaryota > Metazoa > Chordata > Lepidosauria > Squamata > Natricidae > Natrix > Natrix helvetica. Next base: position 18,573,189 of record NC_138561.1, on the reverse strand, counting down.
CAGAGAGGGGCACAATCCAGAATGTTTGTCATTGTTTGCTGATCCGTCCAGCTGCCAAGGAGTAAAAGCGCGTCCGATTTGCATTTCAAGAAAGAGGGGGAAAGCAGCGTATCTTTCAACAGGGACTTTTCCCACAAGGCCTACGGGCTGCAATAAATCCAATTTGACATTGTCACTTTAAGCATATTGATGGCTCCTAAATATTTCATGGTGCTTCAAATGGCGATGGCACTTCCCGAGTCGTTTTCCCTAGGGTGTCCCGGGAAACCCTTATTACAGACATTAATTATGCCACCAAAGGGATCACATTTTCTCTCACCTTTGGTAGTGGAGTTCAGAAGTCCCCTTTCGGATACCACCAGAAGGAACATGAGAAATAAAGAGCAACAAAGATGATTAGGAGACTGGAGACTAAAACATATGATCAGTTGCAGGAACTTGGTATGTCTAGTTTAATGAAAAGAAGGACTAGGGGAGACATGATAGCAGTCTTCCAATATCTCAGGGGTTGCCACAAAGAATAGGGAGTCAAGCTATTCTCCAAGGCACCTGAAGGCAGGCCAAAAAGCAACAGATGGAAACTAATCAAGGAGAGAAGCAACTTAGAACTGAGGAGAAATTTCCTGACAGTGAGAACAATTAATCAGTGGAACAGAAGATGCCTCCAGAAGTTGTGAATGCCCCAACACTGGAAGTCTTTAAGAAGATGTAGGATAGCCATTTGTCTGAAGTGGTGTAGGGTTTCCTGCCTAAGCAGGGGTTGGACTAGAAGACCTCCAAGGTCCCTTCCAACTCTGTTATTCTATTCTATTCTATTCTATTCTATTCTATTCTATTCTATTCTATTCTATTCTAATATTTGAAAAAGATTGTAGGCTTCCTGAGGGGTCAATTTTGGAGTTGTTTTCATTTTTTATATTTTTTGCATGTCAAGGCTGAGCTTTCTTCATGAGCTCCCCATAAAAAAATCTCTGATTTTTAACACTGATTTTTAAAAAGTCTGAAAAAGAAGAATAGAAAGCATCAAATTGGAGGAACAATCATGCAAAACGGTGAGAATCTAATTTCTGCTGTGCAAGCAGCCTATATTTTTTTAAAAATGATCATGTGAGTACTTAAATCCATGCAACAAACTCTGATTTATTTCAGTATCCACATTCATATTAAGGGCATAAGACCGAAGACAGCTAATGAATTAATTGTGCATGTAAAGACTGTTTAGATGGGTGATGAACCCATATTTTAAAACAACAACAACAAGGAATTATCTTCCTTAAGCCAAAATTCAAGAAGAGAGGACAGAAGCAGGAGAATAACGAACAACAGAATAACAGAGTTGGAAGGGACCTTGGAGGACTTCTAGTCCAACTCTTTGCTCAAACAGAAGACTTTAGACCATTTCAGACAAATGGTTATGCAAACTCTTGGATAACGATTTGTCTGAAATTGAATAGGTTTCCCTGCCTAAGCAGCGGGTTGGACTAGAAGACCTCCAAGGTACCTCTCAACTCCTATCCTATCCTATCCTATCCTATCCTATCCTATCCTATTATATTCTATTCTATTCTTCTTAAAAACCTCCAGTGTTGAAGCACTTGTTCACCACTTAATCTTTATTTTTGCATTTCACGTATCCCAATTTTAATTTAACTCCAGTTTTAATCCCCAGACTGCAATTCAACTTAACACACACATAGCAGCAAACATTCAACCGAGCCCCTCTTGCTGACAAAGTCCTGTTGTTCAACAGTTTTTTTCCACTCCTGCTAAAATCTGTCTAAACTAATGTCCATCACTGCATGTTAGAATTCATGGCAGTGGTTTCTAGAAAGTATTGTGTTAAATTCTCCCCTTTGTTTTGTCTTAACCCTCCAATCAATGTCAGATCATTAATATCCCTGCCTTAGACCCATTGTAAATGTATCAGCCACTATGACAATCATTTCCCCTTAAAACAGAAAAAAAAACACCCTGTGGTGGATTAGACAGTGGGTTTCTTAATTGCTTAGATCAGGCACAGAAGAAAGACACTCAAATTCATATAGACCCTTATAATCAAAATCCATGCACGCATATGTGTGTGCCCATACATTTATGGCATGCAAAATCTGTATAATTTCTGATCTGGCTTGTAAAACATCCTGTAGGTTTCATGTAACTCTTTAATTATGAACTGCAGGGGACACCACAGAGCAAATATTTAAGATGTCTAGACAGCCAGTCATCAGAGAGTAACCATTTAATCGGGTCAAGTTAATGCCATTAGATCCTGTGAGTTCTGGGGAGCAAAGGAGATTTAGCATGACTTTAATTGCTCTCCACTTTGAAGACCCAAAATGCCATGTATATGTTGTCGGTCGGCATTTGCTTCTGTATGGCAAAAGAATAAAATAATGAAATGAAAATGAAAATGAAGTAAAGTAAAGTAAAGTAAAAAGTGAAGTGAAGTGAAATGAAATAATAAAGTAAAGTAACATGAAATGAAATGAATTGAATTGAACAAAATAAAATGAAATATAAAATAAATAGCTGAAACCTGAAACAGATCAGCCAGAGGAGTTAAAACATGCTGATTTTGTTGGCATGGGTTACCAATATTTATTTATTGATTTTTTAAAAAGCTATCAACACAAGACTTCAATTGAGTTAGTAAATTTACCTTCTGGTATAGATTGGAATAAGTCAATTCCAAGAAAGAAAGAAGCTAAATTTTCCAGAAGAAGAATTCATAGCATCACCAACTGTCATTCCTGGAACACTTTAAAAGAAGGTAGGATAAGACAAATAGAGCTTGTCCTTGGCTTACGACCACCATTGACCACCAGCGTTTCTGTTACTATGCGAGACAGTGATTCCGAGAGTGCTGCCACATTTTACGACCATTTTTGCTGCAGTTGTTAAGTGAATCACTGCCATTGTTCAGTTAGGAACGCGGTTGTTAAGCGGATCTGACTTCCCCATTGACTTTTGCAGGAAACAATTCGTTCGTTCTGTCGTTAGATTCGTTTCAGGACTGTGAAGATCTGTCCGTGAATCTCAGAGACTCTGTGCCCAGTCTTTCCTTGCATAGCACCTCATTAGGAAAATATTTACATGGCAGCTTTCCAAGCTAGATAAGGTCTGTAGTCATAAATATTCCTTTGAAAGACTGTTTGACAGGCCTCACTGAATGTGAATAAGAGGAATTCACGTTTATTTAATAAAAGGGGTTTTGTTGGGATTAGAACTCTGCCTCCTGCTTTTTGGGGAAGCCTAGGTCAGGACACAACCGAACTTCCTTCTGCCATCCCTTTCCCTAAACTGTAGTGTTTGATTCAGAGGATATTTAACTATTGCATCTCAAAGGGCTGTCATATTGTCTCTCTCCCTCCATGGATATTTTATAAAATACCCTCTATTAAATTCCCAGGCCTAATTGCTCTAAATTCATAAAGCCAACATGGGATTGCATGATCTCTTCTTTATTATTATTGAAAGGAAACCATAATTGTCTCCAGCAAGCCTCTTCATTGACAAGGCATCTTCAATAACAAAATTACATTAATTGCATAAGCTATTAAATATGATTGATGGGAAAATTGGAAGACTGCCTACTCCTTCCTTGCCACATAAAGGCGTACAATGCTTCCTAAGTCGGTGTTCAGAAGTAGCGATGATGCCACGGAGAAGAAAAACAGAAATGGGAGCCCAAGGTCCTTCTCTGGCTTCTGATTGTATGAGTCATAAATGATACCTTCACATATGGGAAATCATCCCGTTTCTGCCATCAGAGCTATGTTCTCTTTTACTATGGTTTCTATAAAACCCTTCTATTTTAAGAAGATGGGATGATTCATACATTTTGAACTTAGGCGCAAGCTAAACAGTGGCCAGATTCATTTTGGCTACACTGGAGTAGTGCACGCAGTTAGTCAACAATCACAAAGGGTTTAATCACCATTTTTCCAAACATCAGGCCTGTAAACCTGCTAGATTGGAATTTACCAGAAAGTAGATTATCATCCAGGATCCTGGAATGAATTTCTGGAGCTCCTACACTGTGGCCTAAAACTTACTCATCTCATAAATGGGTTGTACACTCATATGGTGGACATGGAATTTAGAATTGTAATTGTACAATCTCCTAAACCACAGTGGGGGAATCTGCTAATTTGCTCAGCGGAAGATACTACTTGGTTTGGATTTTCCCATGCCATCCCACCGTTTTCCCACAGTCTAAACGTATTCATCCATCTGCTGAAGCTGCCCTCTTTCAAAATTCTAGAGTCCACACCGACATTCCTCAGGTCAGCCCTGGAAGCCATCTTTTACTTTGGGCCTTCAGGCCTGCCACATTTTCTGCTGTGGGAAAATGGGAGGAGGGATTCTATGGAGGATGGGAGGTAGATAGTCTAAATAACATTCCTTTCTCAGAAAGTCAAGGTCATCTTGCCCTGCAGCTGTTGATGGCGTGACTGGGAGGTATCTCCCGTTTTGGACGGTGCCTGATTGGGCCATGTGATGGATAGGTCACATGTGATGGGCAGGGACTTGAACTTTCATTTTGGTGGGGAAAACCTGGAGCCTTTCAGATCCGGGTTTTCCCAGGTGTGCCAATATGACATCTCTGATAAAATTGAACGTTGAGGAAACTCAAGCCTCAGAGTCTTCTTTCATTGGGGGTGTTGCTTGGAACCCTGACATTAACCTGAATCTCTTTTAAAACTCAACCAGCTCCCCTGATCTCTGGGGTGCTCTCCGGGGTCCTGAGCCCCAAACATTGACCCAAACCCAAACAGCATGAAGACTCAGGGAAGATGGAGGAAGATAAGAAAACCACCTCCTAATAAATAGAATACAATCATTCAGAGTGAGAATCAAATAACTATATAAGTGAGGAATTCCTGGTGCTCGCCCAGCTTGGTGGTTTTCTTGCAGATGTTTCATTACCCAACTAGGTAACATCATCAGTGCAAGTCAGTGCTACTAGCATTGATGATGTTACCTAGTTGGGTAATGAAACATCTACAAGAAAACAACCAAGGTCTGAGGGCACCAAGGACTCCTCATTCTAACCCTGAGCTACAAATTTTCTTCTTTTAATGACCTCATAGTCCCTTGCGGGATGGAGTCTTGGGCAACTGAATGGAGCTGCGTGTCTACTGACCGGATGCCCTTCCTGTCACCAAGGCAGAGTTTTATTCAGCAGATATATATACACATTGCACCCAGAGAGAGAATATATGCCCCTACCTAGGATTGAACTCACAGCCACTCAACCCTGAACAACAAATATTCTCCTTTAAATATATAAGTACGAATGCTCAAATCTTACTGCTCATTTATTTTATTCCCAGCTGTTTTGCCTTCTTAATTGCTTCTCCATGTTGTGGGATTTTCCCCACACGAGAGTTTAACAAATGCAACCCTGCATGGAATATTATTAATATTGTCAGATTAATTCCATGTCTTTTAACACCCTCGGTTCCTCCTTCTCCTTTTTTAGCAGTACTCTATTAACTGCAAGTTTAATTAAAAGGCTAAATGAAAACATATTTGGTGAGTTTGTACATCTCTCCTTTAAATCATAATATGGTGTGAGATATTCTCATTAATTTGGCAGTGAATTTAACAGGACCATAGATCCTTTGCAAATGGCTGAATCCTTCTGAATTAAATCTGATACCCTTTTTTGCCCCAAAAGTGGGACAATTTTTTGTGCTTTACGTATGGCTCGGCTAGGAAGAGATTGCATCATTCACTTTCGAAAAATATGTAACAGAAGAATTATTTTATTTTTATTTTTTCCTTGAGATAGGTAGTATCATTACCTGCCAGAGTAATTTTTCCAGCAAGCAACTTGTCTTATAAATCTTGATTGAAGCGAGTCCGTTACATTTCGTTTTGACTAGCTTTTGACAAATCTGCTTTAACTGCATGAAAGAAGAATTTGCGGACTATGCATCTACCAGAGGTATAAAAATTAACCCTCATTCTCTTTGATACATTGATCTACTTCACATATTTCCATTTTGAGGTAACTGGATTTCGTAAATCCTTTTATTATTATTATTATTATTATTATTATTATTATCCCCACACAGAAGTCCTTCTGATTTATCTGCCTACTTCATTTTGGCAGTTTGATCTGAATCCTTAATTTGGCTTGGAAGGTTGTTTCAAGTCCGCAATTCAATTTTCACAGTTTTACTATCATCGATTTAATTTTCACAGTTTCACTATCATCGATGTCTGTAAGCCAAAATCAAAATTCAGAATCGGTAAATTTGCAAATTTGAACATGTTGAGTCTTTGGCTGTTACCCCATCATTTCTGCCTATGACAGTGAAAAAAAATGGTATTAAACTGATCATGGCTATAAAGATACATACAAATAGGAAGTGTGCTTGATGTTACATAATTATGTTTTGTTATTTAGCTGATCTGAATGAACTGTTTCTATTTCAAACCTCTGGAAGGTGATTGACAGAAGCTTGTGTTCCTGTCGCCTAGTGCAATAATATGAACAACAAAAGAATATAGAGAGCAGAGAGAGCAGAAATCAGATAATACAATAATCTTATTTATTTAGATTCCTGATTCAGAATGGCTGGACCAACCCAGTAATTGAATGGTTTGAAATACAGTATAATACATCTACTGTATATGTCTGTCTGTCTATCCTTCTCTCTTTCTCATTTTTCTCCTATCTATGAATGGATGAATTAATTAATGAATGAATGATTTGATCCAGGAATACCCAGCTAAATAGATCCATATATATTAATTGATAAATTACAAGTAGGAAACTGTAATTCCATAATATATACAATATGGAGGACACCATAGTATCTTTTAATACATATAAGCTACCTGAAGAATTTTATGAAAGGTTGCATAAAGTTTCCAGGTTAATGTTCTACAGCGAGAGAAGGAGAAGGAGAAGGAGAAAGGGAAAGAGAGAAAGAGATTATGTTGGAATCCATTGGGTGTCCAACATCTTTTGTTTCCAGAATTGATACGTCATTCTCATTTCTACATCTAGTTCAGAAGTTACCTACTAATTAAAAATAAATAAATAAGCATACACAACACCTACACATTTTCATCTTTTGATTTAATGTAACTGATTATATCTTTGAGGAAATATTCCTTTAGGTGGTAGAGTTCATTAAATGTGTAAGTTTGCTGAAACTGCATGTTATAAGATTTTTTTTTTAACAGTGAACTGGTGTGAAATGTGTTTTTATAATAGTCGCTCACTGACAACATCTGAAGTGAAAATTACCAAGTTTCTTACATCTTTACACATTTCTAAGCCAGATCATCATTTCCTCCAAATTCCAGGCATTTGTGTGAATCATGCCTATGGGGTACATATGTTAGAAATTAGTGTGCATGCACGCACACACAAACACACACATTCCCACATCAAACCTCAGAAATTCATTGCATGTTCCAGAGATACGGTTTGGAAGAAGACTTATGTTCGGAATTAATGATATAAATTTAATTTTGAACTTAGAAATCCTAAAACAAACTAAGCAAGGAGGGAAGAGAATTAAGATGGTTTGGAAACTAACGGTTATGGAAGAAATAAAATGTAATTCTAAGCCATTCTCTATCATATTATATTACTTCCCCGGCAGTTGTCTGTTGCTGAGGAATGGGACACAATGAAAGAAGATTTTCAATTCAGAATAGAGCTGGAAGGGACCTTGGAGGTCTTCTAGTCCATCCCCTGATAAAGCAGGAGACCCCATACTATTTCAGACCAGTGTCGGTCCAGTCTTTACTGAAAAAGACTGAAGCACCCACAACTTCTGAAGGCAACTTCTCTTCCACTGGCTAACTATCCTCACTGTTAAGAAGTTTCTCCTTAATTCCAGGTTGCTCCTTTCCTTGATTTAAATCTATCATCTTCATCTTTATCTTGTCCACGTCCCCTGTAGAATCTCCAAGAAAAGGCCTCTTCATGTTTGCCTTCTCAGAGCCAGAAACTAATCCCAGGATTTCATTTTTAAACGAGACTCCACCAAACTTTGCACAAAGTTCAGAAAATGACCATATGTAAAATTTGGCAATTTACGAACTATTTACAAAGGATTTGTGTTTGGCAATGTAGCAATGTAGCACTAACTACATTCAGTAAAATTAATTTATACTTGGAATTGTGTTGTTATAATGCAATATTTATATTAGAAATACAAATGTTTTCCAAGCGGAAATACAAAGTCTTACAATCTATCCTTGTAGACTATTGAGAGTCTACTTATTTAAATTTCCTCTTTGTATTTTATATTTTGCTAAACTAATAAAAATGTATTATATATATAAAATAAGTTCTACAGCAGGGATGTCCAAATTTAAGAACTGTGGACTTCAACTACCAGACTGCTTCAGCCAAGGTGTATCAAATCTTGACAACTTTAAGACTTCTGCACTTCAAATCCCAGAATTCACCCGTCAACATTAAGATGTGTGTACTTCGATTCCCAAAATTCCCCAGCCAACATGGCTGGTTTGGGAGTTCTGGGAGTTGAAATTGTCAGAGTTTGTTGCAAAAATCAAATCCAGAAAGCACACACAGATACCTGATTCAGCAGGATTCATTTAAATAAGAAACTTCTTTATATATAAGCATATATACAATGCCAACAGCAGAGAACAGTTTCACTTCAGTTCAGATCTGCCGATAAGTCCAGAATAGTTTCTGTTTCACTTCTCAGCACAGCGCTCAGAGCTGCAGGGCTAGAACTACTCCCTGGCTCCAAGCTGTTTCAGCTCCCATTGGCTGACCTTGTTACCATGTCTCTGCCAGTCATGAATACTCTGACAGAAGTCCACAGTCTTAAAGTTGCCAAGGACACTCCTCCACTATAGCTTTTGAACCTTTGGCTTTCAACACACCTAAGACAAACATATTCAACTGTATCACCACATATCCAACATGCCTTTTTTTCTTTAATAATAAAAACACTCTTGAAATAATCAGTACTTTATAGGATCTGTTCTCAGTGCTATTGCTATAACAGATCAATTCAAATCACATTGCAGCTAGGAAACCAGTTTTAAAAAGTATTGGGCATAACAGGGTTCATTTTCATTAAACCTATTGTTAATTGAGAACTTGATTTCAGTTACTGCTTTTTATTTATTTTATTTTATTCATTGATTTTATACGCCGCTCCTCTCACTGATAAGGTGACCCTGGGTAGCTTATAGTAAAAAATAATAATATAGATACAATAAAAAATTTAAACGCTGTATAAAATCTTGAACCAAGGAGACAGATGGCAGAGATCTTCTTACCCTATCAACCACCTCTAGTGGTGAGTGAGCCCCTGGGAGCCCCAGGCCAATCAGCAAAACCAAGTTTTGGTATCCTTTTGGAAGGTGCAAAGGGTGGGAGCAGTTCTTACCACCAGTGGCAAGGTGTTTCACAGGGCTGGAGTACCAGAGGTGTTATTCAGCAGGTTCTGACCAGTTCTGGAGAACCGGTAGTGGAAATTTTGAGTAGTTTGGAGAACTGGCAAATACCACCTCTGGCTGGCTCCGCCCCCAACTATTTGCTGTCTCCTGAGTCACGGCTGATTGGCTGAGTCTTCTTCTGTTGCCCTGCACAGGAGAACGGAGCTGGAAAGCAGGTTAGTGGGGTGGGGAGGGAATGAGGATTTTACAATATGCTTGCTCTGGAGTAGGGTGAAAATGGAGATTTTACAGTATCCTTCCCCCAAGAGTGAGGGGGAAATGGGGATTTTGCAATATCCTTCCCTGCCACACCCACCAAGCCAAGCCACACCCACAGAACTGGTAGTAAAAAAAAAAATCCCACCAATGGCTGGGGCCATAGCAGAAAAAGCTCTTCTCCTTGAACTGGGACTTTTTTTGGCTGATGGGCTCCATAGCAGGACTCTCCTGCTGGAATGAGTGGGGCAGTCCTACTCCCTTTGGGATAAGACAGCTCCTCATGCACTTAAAACACCGACACAATTGGACAGACTCACTCCAGCCAAGTAAATTCAGAATACAGAATCCCAGAGTTGGCATGGACTTTGGAGGTCTTCTAGTCCACCCCCGCTGCTCCAAAGATGGACCAAAAGGGGGGGAAGGGAATTAAAGTGAACCCAAAATAAATGAGTTCTTTTTGGAGAAAGACCAGTGCAAGATTCTCAAAAATTCAAAGCAGGATAACCGAAGTATAGAAGCTGCTTGTGTGCGATGGATTTGTCCTCCTGCAGACCCGAGGTTCTCCAGATGTTCATGGTTGTTTTGCTTTTGATTTTACAAACTGGATCCTTTTCATGTGAAGAGGCCCACCTAGATAAAAAACAAGAACACCACACCTATTTTCACAATGAAACTTTTTTTCCCCTAGCAGGACTACCCCTTGGCTCATGAAATATGATTGGTGTAATATTACAGGAACTGTAGCGGCTGACTGCCCTTTGATTAATTGTTCAGCGGTTGCCGTGAAATCTCCAGGGAATAAGCATAAAGCATGCTTAATAATTGCATGATTATGACATCTGTTACTCTGCAGCACCTCTTAGTGGGAAATTAACTGAAGAAATAGCAGGTTCAAAGATGTGTTAACACTCCGATAGCATATTTAATTGAAATATGAAGGGTGAGGGGATGTGTAATGGAGATTAAATTAAGTGCTCAGATAATCATCTGACATGCGTTTAATTGAGGCGCTCTTCTCAAGGCAGAAGAAGGTCCTGTTGGAGGCAAGGGGACGAGACGGTAAGCTGGAGACATATTCAATATTTCTTTTCATTCCCATTCGAATCAAAGTGGTTATGATAAGACACAAAGTATGTGAAATCACCGCTGAGGTTCTTTCGCTGCAGCCAGCCTTCGCAGGCATCCAGTTCTATCCCAAGAACCTAAAATGTCACAATCCAATAGTTGTGCTTTTTTCAAGAGGCAACTGGATTTTCTTGCTTTTTTCTTTGAAGACGTTTCGTTTTTCATCCAAGAAGCTTCGTCGGCTCTGACTGGATGGTGGGGAACGGAAGGGCTCAGTTTTCTTGCAGACAGCTGGTCATCTGCATCCTTTCAGAGGGTCATTGAAGCCACCTGGAAGTCCATCTGTGTCCCCAGGGTCACCCGAGTAGTGCAAATGGGTGTGGAGGCTTCTTGGAACTTCTGAATGGACTGTGTTGTGGAGTTCGTTTTCTGAAGGGTGTTTTTCTCGGCTCTGTATTCCTTCACTGTGGAAGGAATCTGTGTTGTCTGCACTTCACATTGAAGCACAAATGGTTCAGCTTCAATATTTGTCCTTCCAGAGAACAATCACGGTAGATTTCCTTTAGGATTGACTGATTTGATCTCCTTTCAGGGACTCTCAAGAGTCTTCTCCAGCACCACAGTTTGAAAGCATCCAAGCAGTGCGGCCTTTTGCAAATTGACAGATGGAAATTTTGTCAATCTGCAGATTTTTCAAAGGTTAAAGTAAAATTGGACAGAACTCACTTCAAAGTCGTCTTGTTTAACAATGGGAATTCTGCTCTCAATTTTGGTCATAAGTTGAGGGTTGTTGTTATTGTTGTTAGTTGTGAAGTCATGTCCGACCCATCGTGACCTCATAGACAATGTTCCTCCAGGCCTTCCTGTCCTCTACCATCCTCTGGAGTCTATTTAAGCTCACGCCTACTGGTTTGGCGACTCCATCCAGCCACCTCCTTCTCTGTCGTCCCTTCTTCTTTTGCCCTCAATTCTTCCCAGCATGAGGTTCTTCTCCAGTGAGTCCTTCCTTCTCATTAGGTGGCTAAAGTCTTTGAGTTTCCTCTTCAGGATCTGGCCTTCTAAAGAGCAGTCAGGGTTGATCTCCTCTAGGACTGACCGGTTGGATGGCCTTGCAGTCCAAGGGACTCGCAGGAGTCTTCTCCAGCACCAGAGTTCAAAGGCCTCAGTTCTTTTTGTTGAGGGTTACCTGCAGTGGTGGGTTTCAAACCTTTTTAGAACCTCTTCTGTAGGTGTGGCCTGCTTTGTGGGAGTGGCTTGCCAGCCATGTGACCAGGTGGGAATGGCTTGCCAGCCATGTGACCGAGTGGGAGTGGCTTGCCAGCCATGTGACTGGGTGGGCATGGCCAACTTGTAAAATGTGGTGAAACTCACTTAACAATGCTCTTGCTTAGCAACCAAAATGTTGGCTCAGAAACTCTGGCATTCGAAGCACGCAAGTCTTAAAGCTGTCGAGTTACAAGACCCTTGCACCCCTAACCCTTTAGAAAAAAAACCCCAGGGGTGTTTAAACTTGACCGCTTTAAGACTTGTGGACTTCAACTCCCAGAATTCCTCCTCTCGTCTTCATCTTGATGATGTGCGGACGGGTGGGGGGAGGGAGCTGGAACCGGTTTTAAACAGCACTGTAGATTTGTAGAACCTCTTCTATAGAAGAGGTTAGAACTGGCAGGAACCCACCCCTGGTTACCTGTAATATGTCAAGGGTTACCTGTATATATAACTCTTCATAGGAGAACGTTTCATGTCACAAAGCAATCTGGGCATAAGCCATGAGGTCTATTTTCCAAAGTGATTCCTCCCATAATTTCTGCCTGTCATTTATCATCGATTCGAGATTAAACATCAGTTTTATGGACTCCTGAAATCTGAATTTTTAAAATTAGGATGTCACTATTATGCAGATATGCCAAATGTTAAATTGATTTTTGGGACCTTTTGAAATAATAGCATTGCTGCTGTAAAATGAAAACCATAATAGATTATTGATATGTATGGGCTTTGGACCAAGGGCACTTCTCAATGTCAACATTTCCAATATCTGATATTTTATGCAAAGAGACATTCATAATTAGGCTTATATTACAAGTTGGTACGTATTGACCCCATTTTATTAATGACAATAACATAGCATCGATTGTCCTTGAAATATAACTACGAGCAATAGTGACTATTGCTAATATATTTAAGCACAAAATAGCGGCAATGTCAGGAAGTAATTACAGTATTCAGATGTGTGAGATTCTTCCCAACCAATTAACTAAACACAGAATGTTCTTAGTTCCACTTTCCTTTCTCACTGTAGAATGGAGTTGGAATTCACGCTAAGTTTATAGTGATGGGGATTTCGATGAATGGAGAGGAGGCATGCCCTGGGATGAAATCGAATCTTAATTTTTTTCCCAGATCAATTTAGGAGGAACAGTGGTTAAAGATGCTGAGCTCCTCATCTGGAAAGCTGACAGTCTGGTTTGAGACCCGAGCGCCACGCAATAGGTGAGCTCCCATTCCTTGCCTCAGCTCCCGCCTCAGTTCGAAAGCATGCAGTTGTGAGTAGATAAATAGATACCACTCCAGTGGAAAGGTATCAGCATTCTGTGCATCTTTGGCATATAGCCATGCTGGTCACATGAGCACTGAAATGTCTTCGGACAATGCTGGCTTCCTTGGTTAAGAAACGGAGATGAGTATTGCACCCTAGCGTTGGACACAATGGGCAAGGGAAACCTTTACATTTAGAGTACACTAGCTGATAACCCGGTGCTGCCCAAGTATTTATTTATCCTTACCCTCCTTCCATGAATGTCGCTAATGTTGGATTTTCCCCCTTACTAGAGGGAGCCCCCTTGTGGAGTACTGTGAAGCCATTACCATGGCAACTCCACAGCACTGTATAGTAGAATCCATTTTAAGGCACTACAATAGAAGCCATTTTAAGGAACAACAGGCTGCATCTTAACAGAACACATACCCCGAGAGGCATTATGGGTGTCTTACCTCCAGAGTATTTGTTTGCAGAGGGTAAGTCATCTGTGTACCAAGTTTGGTTGAAATTGCTTGAGGTGTTCCAGAGTTATGCTGGAACACACACACACAGCCATAGATAGATAGATAGATAGATAGATAGATAGATAGATAGATAGATAGATAGATGGATGGATGGATGGATGGATGGATGGATGGATGGATGGATGGATGGATGGATGGATAGATAGATAGATAGATAGATAGATAGATAGATAGATAGATAGATAGATAGATAGATAGATGATAGATAATTCACAATACTTGGTACATCCAATAATGAAGAAGTATCTGTCCTTTAGAATGTAGGCTATGACGCAAGATGATGACGTCATTGCTATGTGTCCCGATGAACTAATATCATAAATAGATTTATACTTCACTTCATCACTGCTTATCAGAAACAGGGATGGCAGCCAGCTGGAAGCCTCTGGCTCCCAATAAATGCTTCTGAGCTGACCTATTTCTACACAACAGAGCCTTTTGTGTGTATTCCACAATTAAAGCAGCAAGGACGTTTCATTTTAAGCAGGCAGATTTTCATTTGGCTGCAGTTTTATTCTCTTTCCAACCCTATCCCAAAGTAGCAAAACCTTTATAATTGACATTCAGGCGTTTTATATCTGCCTCTGATAACATTCTCTCATTTCATCTCCTCACGTTGTTCTAAGCTTAGTTTCACAGGTTGCATCAAGTCGCTGTTTGTTTCCTGACTCTAGACTGCCAAACTTATAAAACCAAAACATAACTATCATCGTTTGAGAAACCCCACTCTCTTTTAGTACTGACGATGTTACCTAGATGGGTAATGAAATGTCTGCCAACCCCCCCCCCCAACCCAAGCAACCTTAGAGAGCACCAAGAATGTCACAGTCCTCCCCTTCCCACTCCTCCTATCCATAAACCCCAATTCCATTTTAGCATTGATAATGTTACCTACTTAAGTAATGAATTTTTTGGCAAGAAAACAACCAAGTTCAGAGAGTACCATGGACTCCATAATCCTCCTCCTCCTCCTTCTCTTCCTCCTCCTCCTCCACCACCATTTCCCCCCTCCTTCCTTCTTCCTCCTTTCTCCACTCCACAAGCACCACACTCTTCTAGCACTGATGATGTTACCTACTTGGGTAATGAAATGTCTGCAAGAAAACAACCAAGCACAGAGAGCACCAAGGACCCCACAGTTCAATCCTAAACTATAAATATGTTCTTCTACTAGTAAATTAGTAAACCTGAGAGGAAAATAACATTGACAGTCTGTGAAGGAGAGCTGAAAAGATAATCCAGATGCTTCTTCATTCTCTCATATAAGTTATTTGGGAGGAACAGGAGAAAGCAGATGGATAAAAGTACAATCTGGTGTGGCAATATATACTTCAGCATTGTACCTTTGAGAATAAATAAGCTTACACATTAATATGACACCAGGGCAAATTAACAAGATACCTCTCTTAAAAAAAAAAAAACACCCACCTTCTCTCTTTTATTCCTTTCTTACTCCTAATCTTCAATAAAAATTATTTTCAAAATCCTTTTGTGTGTTTTGAAATCACAATTGCCATTTCATAAAGGGTCGGGGGAGTATGTCATCCTCTTAAATTATATTGGGGAAATGTTTCATCACTTTGTATGAAAAAATACTCCCCCCCCCCAGTTAATTTTTTATTATTATTAACTTCCAAGCATTCACTTATAATTCCCTTCATTCAAAGAACACAATGACATAAATTAATAATTCATGGCTTTCTTTTGTCACAAAATGCAAAAAATAGAATATTCCTTCGGTGAACCTTTTCCTTAAAAAATGGATCATATTTCTCCTGAAAAGATCGCTTTGAAAAGTAAAGATGTTGTGGAAGTTTTGTTGGTTGGTTTCTTGAGGTGAGTAATTGTACAAATAGTCTTTGACTTATGACCACAATTGAGCCAAAATTTGGGGACCGGAGACTAAAACATATAAAAAGAATGTTTGGGTATGTCTAGTTTAATAAAAAGAAGCAACAATGGTGAGATGGTAGCAGTCTTCCAATATCTCAGGGACAGCCACAAAGACGAGGGGGTCAAGCTATTCTCCAAAGCACGTGAGGGGAGGACAAAAAGCGATGGATGGAAACTAATCAAGGAGAGAAGCAACGTAGATAGAACTAAGGAGAAATTTCCTAACAGTTAGAACAATTAATCAGTGGAACAACTTGTCTCCAGAAGTTGAGAATGCTCCAACACTGGAGACTTTTAAGAAGAGATTAGACAACAATTTGTTTGAAATGGTATAGGGACTCCTTCTTGAGCAGGAGGTTGGACTAGAAAGTCCCTTCCAACTCTGTTATTCTGTTAGCTAATTACTGGTGTCTCAGGACATAGTTAGCAAGAGACACATGAGGGAAACTAACTTAAAAATATGAATCTGGACCAGTGGTGGGATACAATTTTTTACTACCAGTTCTGTGGGCGTGGCTTGGTGGGCCTGGCATGGCTTGGTGGGCTTGGTAGGGGAAGTATAATGTAAAATCTCCATTCCCTCCCCACTCCAGGGGAAGGATACTGTAAAATCCCCATTCCCTCCCCACTCCAGGGGAAGGATACTGTAAAATCCCCATTCCCTCCCCACTCCAGGGAAAGGATACTGCAAAATCCCCATTCCCTCCCCACTCCAGGGAAAGGATACTGCAAAATCCCCATTTCATCCCCACTCCAGGGGAAGGATACTGTAAAATCCCCATTCCCTCCCCACTCCAGGGGAAGGATACTGTAAAATCCCCATTCCCTCCCCACTCCAGGGAAAGGATACTGCAAAATCCCCATTCCCTCCCCACTCCAGGGAAAGGATACTGCAAAATCCCCATTTCATCCCAATAAACTGGGACTCGGGGGGCAGAGAATAGATGGGGGCGGGGCCAGCCAGAGGTGGTATTTACTGGTTCTCCAAACTACACTGAATTTCCACTACAGGTTCTTCAGAACTAGTCAGAACCTGCTGAATACCAACTCTGATCTGGACCTCACCAAGATGAAAATCATGGAAGAAGCACACATCAGAAACATGACTTAAGCACCAAGGGCAGGAAAGGTGGGCTGTATAGATGATACACAACTGCATAGACATAGTTATGATTGATCCTAAAAGAAATATAGATAAAGATACTCACTGTCCCTTCACAAAGGTTGCCGTTACTCTCCTCCATGTTTCTTTGGGCACAAAAATCACAAGTTTGATTTACATGGTTCTTGGAACAAAGAAGCTGCCCTGAAAAGAATCAACTCTCCAGGTGAAATCAATAGCACTCAAAAGTGTTCAATCATAGCTGGATCAGGCCCACCGCTTGAGATGATGGCTCCTCGTGGCTTGTGGGTGGCTGACAAAGCAACCTAACCAGCAAACAAAGAAACAAACAAAAACAAAAGACCCCCAAGTGCAGTTGTTTTAAGGAAATAATTGTTCAGGAAGTTGGGTTTTTATTAAAGCCAATTTTAAGTGCTCAGAAACAGGAAACCATTTAGCATGTATGTTAGATGTTCCTAATGACTGGTTAACTAGAAGCAGGTTGCTGGCTTAATGCTGAGCCCCCCCCCCCAAGCAATTACAAAGGACTTTCTTTCAGACATCATTAAAATATTTACTGCCATATGGATGGAAGGTTTTTGACACTGCTGTCACAAGATTTACACACGCGTCTCATTTCCAACCCCCTTCCCACTTGATTTTCGATAGGAGATGGGAAACCGAAAACAACAATTTCTTTCAATTCCTTCTGGTAGGTCTTGGCGGCTAGAGACAGTCCCAATTTTGAATTGTATGCTGGTCCAATCAATCTTTTTCATGCATCCCTAACATCTTGTTAAAAATAGCTTTTACAAGCATATGGTGGGATTGTGTCTTCACAGTGACTAAGCCAAAGTGGATCTAAGGATCCTGTTTTTTAAAGTTTTTTTTTTTAGGAGGAACACTGGGGAACATTTTGAGCGAAGCTAAGTATGTTTTATGAGGTTAGCAAACTGTTCTCTCTAGGCTGGTTAATTATTTAGAATTCTTCGGGAACATTTCACAGCTTCTTGGACATTTTTTGGCATGTCTTTGTGCCCTGGTCAATCAGAATGCTGTCCATTCCAACTCAGTCGTATCAAAAAAACTTGCCATTATTTCAAAAATGGTTACTTTGAGAATTTTTTTAAAATCTGATTTGAGTTGGCTTGTGGGCTATGTTTATGTATCTATTCTGTATAAATTATATAAGATCTAGATAGATGATAGATAGATAGATAGATAGATAGATAGATAGATAGATAGATAGATAGACAGACAGACAGACAGACAGATGATAGATAGATATTTATTTTATTTATTTATTTTATTCACATTTCTAAACCGCCCCCTCTCCCAAAAAGGGACTCGGGGCGGTGTACAGTCCACAATAAATCACAGATAAAATACAAATATAAATAGGGTTATAAATATATGTATGTATGTATGTATGTGGAGGAGGTTAAAATTAAGAGTCCTGTACAGAAGAATAAATAAATATGAAGCTAAAAGCCCTAAAAACAATTAAAACTAAAACATTACCCTTAAAATAACCAGATGAGAATATACTACCAGGAGTTCATAGATGTAACATTTATAATCATGCCAGGCCAGCTAGTCGGAACAGGTGAGTCTTCAATTTTTGACGGAAGGAGCGGAAGTCCGAGGTGGTTCTAATGTCGGGGGGGAGGTCATTCCAGAGGGTTGGGCCCATCACAGAGAAGGCTCTACTCCTCGGCGCCACCCGCTGGCATTGCCTAGTGGACGGCACCTGGAGAAGGCCCTCTCTGTGAGAGCGGATTGGCCGCAGGGATGTATGTGGGAGGATGCGATCCCGCAAGTAACTAGGTCCTGAGATAGATAGATAGATAGATAGATAGATAGATAGATAGATAGATAGATAGATAGATAGATGATAGATAGATAGATAGATAGATAGATGATAGATATGATAGACAGACAGATAGATACATGATTAGATAGATAGATAATAGATAGATAACTGATACATAGATGATCAGTAGAGATAGAGATAGACAGATGATAGATGATAGAGACATAAATGATAGATGATAGATGATAGATGATAGATGATAGATGGATGGATGGATGGATGGACAGATGGACAGACAGACTGACAGACAGATGAGATGGGGGGATTTTATTTATTTGTAAAGATTTTTGTGCCACCCATCACTTATCCAATGACTCTGGTTATGAGTCATAGAGAGACAGACAGACAGATAGACAGAAAAACAAACAGATGGATGGAGAGAGAGAGAGAATTAACAGATAATTGATAAATCTCATATTGAAACAGGAAACTGGGTCAAGATGTCATTTTTCCCACCTCCGTTAAGTATTTTAGCAAACTTATATTTTATTAGCGAAAAAAGCTCGGCCGAGTTCCAGAGCCTTGAAACACCCACAAGGTAAAAGTAGATTAAACCTTATTTCTTTTTATGCCTAATATGATGCTGAGGGGGGGGGAGGGGGGATCTTATCCAAGGAAAAAGCAGACAACTTCAAACATCCTGACATATTTTTTTTTCTGTTTTCAGAGCTGTGGATGCTCCTATACAGATAAAGGCCATCTGCAAAATTTGGATTCAGATCAAAGTCTGGCCAGGGCCTCTCCCACGGAATGGGGGATTTTCCCGCTCACTCCGTGAAGTTTAGCAAAACATACATGTGTCAAGGTTAAAGAGAAATCAGCAGGCCTGGGAGAAGCCAAGTCTGATTTCTCCTGCATTTGCTGCAGCGAAATAATAGCAGTGAGATGATCGCCAGCACGGCTGATCAAAATGCTATAGGGAAACACTGGAATTCATTCTTTATTTATTTGTTTCATTGATTTAGTTGGTCAAACAGGTACGAGATAGCAGGTATAAGTATGAACATGAGCACATGAAATGAGTACAAATAAATGGGGACAGTAGGACAGGGATGGAAGGAACGCTGGTGCGCTTTATGCACGCCCCCTTTACGGATCTCTTAGGAATGGGGTGAGACAGTTTAAGGTTGAAGCTATGGGGGTTTGAGGATGGTAGAGCATTCCAGGCGTTGACCACTCTGTTGCTGAAGTCGTATTTTCTACCATCGAGTTTGGTCATGTGACCATGAGGATGCTGAAACCCTGGTGAGAACAATGGTCACAAGTCACTGTTTTCAGAGCCATTGATAGATCATCTATCATCTATCTATCTATCTATCTATCTATCTATCTATCTATCTATCTATCTATCTATCTATCATCTATCATCTATCTATCACACTTAACCCTTAGACTTATAGACCACTTTCTCAGTTCTTTACAGCCCTCTCTAAGTGGTTTACAGAGTCAGCCTCTTGTCCCCAACAATCCGGGTCCTCATTTTACCCACCTCGGAAGGATGGAAGTCTGAGTCAACCTTGAGCCTGGTGAGATTCAAACTGCTAAATTGCAGGCAGCCGGCAGGCAGCAGAAGTAGCCTGCAGTACTGCACTCTAACCACTACACCACCAAGGCTATCTATCTATCTATCTATCTATCTATCTATCTATCTATCATCTATCTATCTATAACTATATATCTATATTTTTCTAACTATCATCTATTTGTCCATCTGTCTTTTTGACTGCCTCTCCATCAGTTTAATCTGTCCATTTGTCTGTCCGTCCATGCATCCATCCATGCATCCATGCATCCATCCATCCATCCATCCATCCATCCATCCATCCATCCATCCATCCATCTATCTATCTATCTATCTATCTATCTATCTATCTATCTATTTCTTTATTTCTATCTATCGTCTATTTACCTACCTACACAAAAACATTTTTGGCATATGAGTACGTCTGTGTTGCCAATCATCTTTACACCTGCTCCAGGCCTCATCTATAATTAACGCAAGACAACAATGGTTGAAAAGATATTTTTCAACCCAGAGCAAATGATAAGGCATGCTTCTAACTCCGTCTACAGTTTTATTTGCTTATTGTAAAAAGAAAAAGAAAAATGAAAAGTTAGTATTGATTGCACTTAAGCTGACGGTGGGATTATATCTCAACCAAATATTCACCTTTGGATCTTTTATACCCGTTTCTCAGTAGCCTGGGAAAGAAAAGTAAAGCACAGGTGAGCGTCTGCTTGGATTTCATCAATTCATTGGAAACGATGGAAAAGCATACTTGGTAGAAAATAGATTTGCGTAAAAAGAATTGTGTATGAAATATGAACTTCTAATTTTAAGGCGCAGGGGAGAAGTGAGCTGGAGGTGTTTCCTCAGCTGAACATCTTTTGTTCACTCCAAGAGGCTGCTTTTAAAAATAATAATGCTCTGAGATATTTGCAAATTGTTTTATTTGATCAGGGCGTGATCATTCCATTGAAGATTATATTCAAAAGATGCTGCATACTTCAGCAATAGTCAATGGGGATATACAGGATAAAGAAGGGCAGGTCTAACAAAATGAAATTCAATGTAGAGAAAAGTAAAGTCCTACACTTAGGTAAGAAAATCCAAAAGTACCCATATAAACTGGGTGAAACCAGGCTTAATAGCAGTGACTGTGAGAGGGATCTTGAAGTCTTAGTGGACAACCAGCTAAATATGAGCCAGCAGTGTGCAGCAGCAGCCAAAAAAGCCAATGCAATCCTAAACTGCATTAACAGAAGGATACAATCAAGATCAAGTGAGGTGCTAATACCACTCTATAAAGCCTTAGTAAGACCACACCTAGAGTACTGCATCCAGTTTTAGTTACCACACTATAAAAAAGATGTTGAGATTCTATAAAGAGTGAAGAGAAGAGCAACCAGGATGATTAGTGGACTGGAGACTAAAACATATGAAGAACAGTTGCAGGAACTGGGCATGGGTAGTCTAGTGAAGAGAAGGACCAGGGGAGACATGAGAGCAGTCTTCCAATATTTGGGGGGCTACCACAGAGAGGAGGGGGTAAACCTATTTTCCAAAGCACCCAAATTCCAGAGAAGGAATAATGGATGGAAACTGATCAAAGAGAGATTCAACCTAGAAATAAGGAGAAATTTTCTGACAGTGAGAACGATCAACCCATGGAACAGAAGTTGCCTTCAGAAGTTGTGGGAGCTTCATCATTGGAGGCTTTCAAGAAGAGGCTGGATTTGTCAGAAATGGTGTAGGCTCTCCTGCTTGGGCAGGGGGTTGGACTAGATGACCTACAAGGTCCCTTCCAACTCTGTTAATCTGTAATCTAATCTAAGTAGACTAGAAAAGCAACACAGTGTTGAAGGACAACTCAGGGTAATACCTCCACATTCCCCATACCATACGACAAAGACACAGAAAGATGAATAATTTGTCACACACACACAAAAGAACTTGCTTAAAAAATTGTGATTTCCTCTTACGTCTCTATCATTCCCACACTTTTTTCTGGCCTAAATATTCCCTCTTTGCTTAATATTAAGACTTGGATTATTTATAAATTCAAACTTTGGCTGATTGAGGAGGGCTTCATTTCTCTCTTGTGGAATGTAGACCTAATTGCAGATTTTCCCTACTTTTTAAAGCTGTTTTGATTGGGAGACTAAAAAGGAACCAAGAGAAAAAATCCAGAACGCTCATTCCAGAACGATTTAAATCTTCAAAACCCTTTAATTGGAGGGCAATTGTTTATAAAATATGTTGAGTCAGGAGAAGTTTTTGTTCTTTTGATAACCCTTAAAAGCTGCTTGCAGAAAGTTTTCTTCCCCCCCCCTCTCACTTGCCATTATTTTTCTCTCGAAGAGATTAATTAATTTGGTTGAAAAGGCAAGAAAATTAAACAATCATTGAATGAGCCACAAACCAGCTGAAACTGGGAATAGACTATACTTTCCCTGGGCGGTAAACAGGAGGTAGATATATTAGATTGTGATATAAACCATTTCCCAACAAAGAGGCCTTAAGTTTTAAAAGCAGAAACAAACTAGTTTTTTTTTTAAAAAAAAATACATCTCTTTTTCTCTGTTCTTAGGTCATGAGTCAACACCTGTAATTATGCCAACTCTCAAGTGTCATCTTTGATGTGATAGTTATGGTCTGTAGCACAACAGAAACCCCTACAAAACGATTCTGTGTCACAGATTTCCCCCCCTCCTTTCTCTTTTTTTTCTTTCTTTTCTCCCCAAAACAGCCTCCCTTTCCAGCGGTATTTTTTTTCCAAGCTCATGATTTACAACTCAATGCGCCTCTCAACGCAGCCAGAAAAATGACAAACAATAAATATATGGCGCATTTTGTTAACAGCCTGCGAACAATAGCTTGTCAGTTATGACTCGAGAGCGGTACGTTTTAATTTCGTCTTTCATTTAAAAAAATTTTTTTTTAAAAAAATTAAATAAAATTCCTGGCATGCACGTCTGGTTTGAACGCAAGCGTTGAAGTCAAGTGTCTCAATCAAGCATAGAGTTTATCATGCCCTACATTTTTGGGTCCTTTTCATCCAACGACATCTCTATGGTAACAATTATTGCCCGAGAAATTATTTTCAGAATGGTGTATTGTTGATTGCTGGTTCTGGGGTGAAGGGAATAAGGCAGAGAAGAGCAACTAAAGATGATCAAGGGCCTGAAGACGAAAACATATGAAGAATGGATGCAAGAATTGAGCATGGCAGTCTAGAGAAAAGAAGGGTTAGGTACGACATGATTGCAGTGTTCCAGTATTTGGGGGGCTGCCACAAAGAAGATGAGGTCAACCTATTTTCCTAAGCACTTGAAAGCAGGACAATAAGCAATGGATGGAAATTAATCAAGAAGAGAACCAACCTAGAAATAAGGGGGGGGGATTCTCACAGTTACAACCATTAATCAATGGAATGGCTTGCCTTCAGAAGTTGTCAGTGCTCCAACACTGGAAGTTTTTGCCCCCTCCTTTTGCCCAGGAGCCATTGCTCCCGCCCAGCTACACCGTGCATGTGCCTCCCGCTGGCCAGCTTGTCTTCAGGTCTCTGCCACACATCCATGGAGGGCAAGGGGCATGCTTGGGGTGCTCACATTGAATTTTGGGGCCCTGTGCAGTGCCCCCGTGCACCGTTTTGGCTTACAGGTTGGTGCAGGAGGCCTTCAAAAAATAGGCGAGGGGGTGCAGGGATGGGGGAGCACAGGGAGGAATCGTGCGTGCATTGCTTTCGGCACGTGATGACAAAAGAGTTAGTCATCACTAGTATAAAGTCTCCTGCTTGAGCAGGGGGATGGACTAAATGATCTCCAAGATTCTTTCCAGTTCTGTTCTGATTGATTGAGATTGAGTCTGGAGGGTTCAAAGGATTTAAAAAAAATATTTGGGCTAAAATTGCTTTCTCCAACATAGTGCGTCCAGATACGTAGTATTTTCAGTTCAATACTAGCTGGAATTATGGAGCATCTGGAGAACGTCAAGTGGAAGAAACTTTAGTGAAGTTATATTACTCTTGCAAACGAGATTGGCCAACTATGGGCTTATTTCCTTGTGCTTCACTCCAAGCTTCCTAAAATCGGACTGCTAATGATTAGTAGCAAACTTCCAAACAAGAAAAGTACAATTTTCTGTCTCTCTCTCTCTCTCTCTCTGTGTTACAAAATAGTATGAAGCTCTAACATGCTTTGCACTGATTAAAAACTAATAAATCACTCCTTGCAAAAAAAATGGGATCAAAGGATTGAACATTTATACCCTGGCTTTTAGCCAAGATGTGTTTGCCTATTTCAGCCTATCGTCATGAAAATGAAATATAGGCTTAGTCTAAGAATAGGACTTGGCTAGAGAAAGGTATAGGCAACTGTATATGTAAGTATAAGCTATAAGTAGTCTTGACTTGCAACAATTCCTTTAGGGACCATTCAAGTTACAACGGCACTGAAAAACGTAACTTGTGGCTGTTTTTCACACTTACAGCCTCCCCAGGGTTGTGTGATCAAAACTCATACACTTGGGAACTGTCTCGTATTTACGATGGTTGCAGAGTCCCAGGTGGTCTTTGGTGGTCTTTCTGAGAAGGAAAGAAATCGGGGAAGCCAGGTTCCCTTAACAACCGTTAGTAACTAAGCAACCACAATGATTCACTTAACAACCATGGCAGGAAAGGTGAGACAAAACTCACTTAACAACGGTCTCGCTTGGCAACAGAAATTTTGGGCGCCTTTGTGGCAAGCATTGTTGCTTATGTCAGTCTAAAAAACTGAGAAAGAGATGCTAAGGAATGTTAGTACCTATCAATCACTCCAGCTGAGCAGCTGGGAAGAGGTTACATACGTATCTTAGGAGGGATCTGTTACATATCTTAGGAGGGATCTATTTAGTGCCTTAGGAGGGACCTATCATGCAGCTTAGGAGGAATCCACTAGGTATCTTAGGAGGGATCCATTAAGCGGCTTAGGAGGGATCTATTATGTATCATAGGAGGAGTCTATTGCATGTCCTAGGAGGGACCCATCACATAACTTAAGAGGGATCCATTATGCCATTTAGGAGGGATCCGTTACACATCTTAGGACGATCCATTAAATGCCTTAGGAGGGATCTATTGCGCATCTTCGGAGAAACATTATATAGACCAGGAGGGATCTACTATGTACCTCAGGAGGGATCCATTATGTACCTTAGGAGGGATCCATTATGTACCTTAGGAGGGATCTATTATGTATCTTAGGAGGGGGGTTATTAAATGTCTTAGGAGGGATCTATTACGCATCTTAAGAGAAATCCATTAAGTATCTTAGGAGGGATTTATTAAGTATCTTAGGAGGGACCTACCATACACCTTAGGAAGGATCTATTATGAACCTTTGGAGGAATCTATTATGTATCTTAGGAGGGGGTTATTAAGTATCTTAGGAAGGATCCATTATGTATCTTAGAAGAAATCCATTATGTACCTTGGGAGGGATTGATTAGTATCTCAGGAGAGATATATTACATATCTTAGGAGAGACCTGTTATGTATCTTTGGAAGGATCTATTTCATTCCGTTGTCTCCTATCTTGAAATAATCTACTTCCTTCAAGTTTACTGTTCAGTGAACACCATTAAGAGACACCAAACGGTTACTATGGGGATGTTTGTAAGTCAAGGAGTACCTGCATTTTACCAAACTAAGCACACCTGCTCAGTGTGTAGCCATTAGAAAGGTAAAGGTTCCCCTCGCGTATATGTGCTAGTCATTCCTGGGTCTAGGGGGCGGTGCTCATCTCCGTTTCAAAGCCGAAGAGCCAGCGCTGTCCGAAGACGTCTCCGTGGTCATGTGGCCGGCATGACTCAACGCCAAAGGTGCACGGAACGCTGTTCCCTTCTCACCAAAGGTGGTTCCTATTTTTCTACTTGCATTTTTTACATGCTTTCGAACTGCTAAGTTGGCAGAAGCTGGGAGAAGTAATAGGAGCATTACAATGAAGCTGATGGCTTCTCGGGCTCAGAGACTGTTTTCACATGGCTAAATATGATGTCAAAAGTTGCAGCTGCATGCTTCACCGGGAATGTCTTCCCACCAAAAAAGTAAAAAAAAAAAAAAAATCCTAGCATGGTATGGCTTGATATACCCCGAGCCATGCTGAGCTTCAGCTTAAAAGCCACTTAGATAAAAACCACTAGTAGTTTACTCCCTGCTGAGCAGTCATTTCAGACCTTTGCAGGAAAAGGGTTTATATGTTCACATCATGCGTCAAGCCGAGTTTATAGCTATTCTCTCAAAGACCAGCGGTTTACTCCAACAGTGAAGTACTTACATATCAGTCACTCTGGCTTTGCTAACAGAACGGAGAGTAAAGCCACGTCTGTTTAAAACCTTGCAATGTTTCAATGTTTTAGGAACAGTAGAAGAAAACCGTTCTTACTTGGTCCTGTATAATCTATGAAGCTGTAGCCGAGTGAATAGCGAAAGAAAGACCATTCCTCGTCTATCAACATTTAAAACATTGCAGATGGGAGATGGGATCTTAATGTTCATTTCCGTGCGGTTATGATCTGGTCCTCACCAAGATGAAAATCATGGAAGAACCACATCAGAAGACGCTATCTTAAACAACAGCACCAGGAAAAATGCGTTGTATAGATCAGCGGTCACCAACTGGTTGTCCTTGGACTACTGATGGTCTACGAGATAATTTTGGTGGCCCGCCGAAAAATTATTTGCAATATTTTATATGGCACTCAATCAAAGGTCCTCAAACTACACCCCCTGGGCTGAATAGGTGTGATGAATTCTTGTGTTGCTGCAGAGAGTCTCCCCCTTGGGGATCTTTTTGTGCGGGTTGCAGGGGGGAAGAAATTCCAACTTGGGGTCTGCTTCAGCCTCTTGGTGTGGGGCTTTGGACAAAGGCTGGAGGCAAGTGCTGCTGGTGGCAAAGAGCCAGAGGACCTTGTTCCAGTGGGACTGCATCATGGCCTGGAACTGGCTGACCATCTCAGCCCACTAAGCCTCCAGGTGCTGGTACCTGGCCTTGCACTCCTGCAGGTCTTCCCTCTGCTTGGAAAGCCTGTGCTCCTAGTCCTCATTGAAGTGCTTCTGCTGAGCTTCCTTCTCGGCCAGATCCAATTTGAACTGAGCTGTTTTGCCAACTCTTTCTCCTGGTGGCTGCTTAGCTCCAGCAACGGCTTCCTGTTGGGGCCCTAAGGAGCCCGGGTGGGGAGGCGAGGAGGGGCTGGGAGGGGAGGGATGAATAGAGGCTGGTGAGCAGCCGTTAGGTAAGGGCGTGTGGGGTGCCTGGGGCATGTTCCCCTTCCCTTCCCCCGCCTGGCCTCGCCTCCTCACCTTGTGTTGTTTGTGTGGCAAGCAACCAGAGGAAATGGTGTGCATGCATTTAAATATTTTTGGGGAGGGCTTATTTTGGGGGGAGGGCTTATTTTAACGCATGTGTTCAAAAGCCCGATTGGGCTTATTATCTGGGGAGATCTTATTTTGGGGAAAACAGGGCAGAAATCAGAATAATTTCAGCTGCATTTAGCTTCCAGGCGTTTCAGCTGAACAGGATTCTAATATAATGCATCTACAAACAAGATTCTTAGAAAGTTAACTTACCAGTTGCAAAGTTTAAAATACAGGAAAGTTTACGGGTTTTTTTTTTTTCTTTCCTTCCCATTTCCTGATGAAAAACATTCAAGGTGGTATAAAATGTTTTTAAAATCGCCATTTAACAATGTCAAGAAAAAAAAAAAGAATAGTACCACTTTAGTTTGCTTATATAACGTAAAACATCCCTTCCTGCACTTTATTTAAATTCTATTTAAAGTGAGACATTGAAAGTCCATGAGGCACAGCAAACCATATTTTTGACTGTATGCTCTGAATTATTATCCAGAATATGGTTGCTCTTATTTTTCCAATTAATTTAAAAAAACTTAAAAGCCCCAGAATGTATGTGCATGTCCAAAGCATCTATTTACAATGTAAAGGGGAAAAGGAGCTGCAAACACAGTGGTAAAATAGGCCAGGTGTCTATGTTGCATTATCCATCGACAGAACATGTTGTTCTATTAATGTGATATTTTCTCTGCAGTCATGAGAAAGATTAGATTATTGGAGTGTTTCTGGAAGTTGGATTATTCATCTTTTCTGGGCTAGCAAAGTCTCTGAGACCAACGTATTTAGGACTTCCTAAAAGATTTAAGTGGCATGACGGCACAACAGTTAATGACACTGAGTTTAAGGGTGACAGCAGTGGTTC
Source organism: Natrix helvetica (assembly GCF_964273705.1). Taxonomy (NCBI): domain Eukaryota; kingdom Metazoa; phylum Chordata; class Lepidosauria; order Squamata; family Natricidae; genus Natrix; species Natrix helvetica. The sequence goes on along the minus strand of NC_138561.1, from coordinate 18,544,765 downwards.
GCGACCTGAGCACCGCGGAATGGGTGAGCTCCCGTCCTTGCCTCAGCTTCTGCCCATCTCTTCTAAAGCATGCAAATTATTTCTTCTTCTTCTTCTTCTTCTTCTTCTTCTTCTTCTTCTTCTTCTTCTTCTTCTTCTTCTTCTTCTTCTTCTTCTTCTTCTTCTCCTCCTCCTCCTCCTCCTCCTCCTACTACTACTACTACTACTACTACCTCTACTTTTTTCTCTTCTTCTTCTTCTTCTTCTTCTTCTTCTTCTACTACTACTACTACTACTACTACTACTACTACTACCTCTACTTTTTTCTCCTCCTCCTCTTCTTCTTCTTCTTCTTCTTCTTCTTCTTCTTCTTCTTCTTCTTCTTCTTCTTCTTCTTCTTCTTCTTCTCCTCCTCCTCCTCCTCCTCCTCCTCCTCCTCCTCCTCCTCCTCTTTCAGCTCCTTTTGGACCTTTAACAGCCACCTTGCTATCAAGAAAGTGTGCTCCTTTATTTTCTTCTTCTTGTTGTACCATATCCATCATTGGACATTGCTGATCATGTTGGCGATCCTATTTTTATCAACAGCTGCAGGAAAAAAGTTTTGTCCAAACCGGTCCCTTCGATTTTGAAGCCATGATGTTCTTCTTCTGCCTGGACCTCGTCTGCCTTCAATCTTTCCTTGGAGGATTAAGTGAAGGATGCTGTATTTTTCTGGGTGTCGCATCCCATGTCCATGCTAATTTGGGTAGATAAATAGATACCACTTTGGTGGGAAGGTAATAGTGCTCCATGCAATGTTGGCACATAGCTATGCTGGCCACATGACCACAGAAAATGTCTTTGGACAATGCTGGCTCCCTCAGCCAAGAAATGGAGATTAGCATTATGCCCTACAGTTGGAAACAACTGGCAGGGGAAACCTTTACCTTTAGAAGATGTATTCATGGTTCGGGACATAAGTGGCAACCAACAAAAGTTGAATCCTCCCCATGTGAACCTTTGGGACTTGTTGAGTTTGCTGTTTTAGATAGAGGTTCATTTCTGCTGGCTAGATCTATTGATGCATCAACTTCCTAAAAAAGAAGAAGTAGATGTGATCCATGAGGAATAAAGTAGTTTTATATCTATGATTCTCAGCCTTTTGGCTAAGATCAAGTGTAATATCTATGATTTGAAAACTATGCTTCTATTGATATGGGTAAATCTCCATCTATCTGTGCTACAGCCATGTCATTGTGCCGTTTTCATTCCATTCATTGGGGACAAAATCGGAGTGGTGGATAGAATTGTTATCCTTGTATTTTAAAAGATTCCTCTTTTATAACATTTAAAAATACAACAGAATAGCAATTCTAGTTCATTTTATGGAAGCTCACTCTGATGCTTGGATTGGGGAAAGAGCGATGGACCGTTATGTCTCCAAAGATGAACATTGTTAGAAATATCCAGGTGTTTATTCAGCTTGGAGGGCCCAGATGCTCAAAACAATTTGTCCTTTTTAAAATCCTTAAATAACTCAGCTTGATTGGCTCACACGCCTTTTACAACTGCAAAATTTTAACTGGCTTTAGCATATTGAATCGGGATAAAGTTAAGTGTTGAAGTGTCAACTGACTTAACCTTCTTTCCGGTAAGTGTGTCATTAACAGTTGCTCTTTGCCCTGGGGACATTAAACAAAGAGAAAAGTTGGTAACCTGACACCAGGAGTTCCACTTAAGCGGTTACCTGAATGTCTAGTTATCTTTCAAGAGAGACCAAGTGGAGGAAATGAAAACACTTCCCTGGAGTTTGCCCTGACAAAATATAGCCAGGTGCGGCATTTTCAAAAGGAAGGTCATCCCTGAACCCTAGGGAGATCACTAGCAAACAGGACCTTGGCTTTGACTTAATTTGGTTCAACCAAAGCCATTCTTAACCCATAAAATTCAACTGAAAAAGACAGGGAAGATTTGAGAAGGGTGGAACGGTGTTTGGATGTGAACTTTCTTCCACGACCCTTGATCCAACTACGAAGAACGGTTGCAGGAATTGGGTAGGTCTAGTTTAATGAGAAGAAAGACTAGGGGAGACATGATAGCAGTCTTCCAATATCTCAGAGGCTTCCACAAAAAAGAGGGAGTCAGGCTATTCTCCAAAGCACCTGAAGGCAGGACAAGAAGCAATGGGTGGAAACTAATCAAGGAGAGAAGCAAGCTAGAACTAAGGAGAAATTTCCTGACAATTAGAACAATTAATCAGTGGAACAGAAGTTTCCTCCAGAAGTTGTGAATGCCCCAACACTGGAGGTTTTGGACAATCATTTGTCTGAAATGATATAATGTTTCCTGCTTGGGCAAAGGGTTGGACTAGAGACCTTCAAGCTCCTTTCTAATTCCGTTATGCTGTTATTCTGTTATTTCCATACCTTGGGATGTTTTGCTAATCTAACCAGGTTTATATTTCAACCACTGGTTTTGTCTCAGGGTCCTATTCATAGAATCTAATTGTTGGAAAGAGCCACTGAGCCATTCTCTAGTTCAATGTAACATTCCCAAATGCCCACAAGCCAAAAAGAAAGGCAACAGTCCCTGAATAAGAGTGTTGTATCAAGACAGGGATGTGCCATAATGGCTAACTTCAAGAATTAGAAATAGAGTAACAGAGTTGGAAGGGACCTTGGAGGTATTCTAGTCCAACCCCCTGCTTAGGCAGGAAACCCAGAAATGGTTATTCAATCTCTTCTTAAAAACTTCCATTGTTGGAACATTTACAACTTCTAGAGGCAAGTTGTTCTACTGTTTAATTGTTCTATCAGGACATTTCTCCTTAGTTCCAGGTTGCTTCTCTCCTTGATTAGTTTCCACAAATTGCTTCTTGTCCTACCCTCAGGTGCTTTGGAGAATAACTTGGTCCCCTCCTCTCTGTGGCAGCCCCTGAGATATTAGAACATTGCTATCCTGTCTCCCCATGCCCTTCTTTTCATCCAACTAGACATGCCAAGTTCCTGCAACCGTTCTTCATATGTTTTAGTCTCCAGTCCCCTAATCCTCTTTGTTGCTCTTTGCATTCTTTCAGAGTCTCCACATCTTTTTTTTTACATTGTGGCAACCAAAACTGGATGCAGGATTCCAAGTGTGGCCTTACCAAGACATTATAAAGTGGTCTTAACACTTGAGTTGATCTTGATTCTAGATCGATCTAGTCTTCTTCCCTCTTTGAAGGAGATTATACAGACATTTGTCCAGAATGCTACAGCATCTCCTGCTTGAGCAGGGAGTTGGACCAGAAGATCTCCAAGGTCCCTTTAACACTTATGATTTAAAAAGCCACTTTCAAACATCACCATACTTATTTTTTCCAGTGTACGGATTTTAGCATTCTGGAGATTTTTTTTAAAAATAAAAAAATATGAACAAACAAAATCTGTTTTCACAGATTAATTCATTCAACCGAGTCCAAATTGCAACTTAGAACACCTAAGTAGAACTCCAGATAACTTTGGTGACATGATACCAGATACCAACCGAGTGACCTAAGAGTCCATGAAACAATGAATATTTACAGTGCACTTTTGTCTAAAGCAATTTTGTCTCAACCTGAAACCACCTGAAAAGTCTTGGGTTTCAGTTTGCACAATTAGCCCCTCAGCAGGGCCAAAGGCCATACTATCTAGGCAGTTGGTAGCTCCTTAGACAGTCCAACATAACTCGAGAACAATATGCTTTAGCAAGACCCTTTTCCATTCGTGATCATTCCAGACTGTCCTAGAAATAATCAAAAGGTGGTAGGGTTAAGATTAGGCATGTTTTCCCCAAGACCTTTGAAATCCCCAAGACTGTCCAGATGCTCCAAACTTTAAAAAAAAACCTGGCTTTATATGTATTCAACCTAATTTGTAATCTAACCGGTATTTCTCTGTGCTAGGAATACCTAATGAATTTGGTATGTACAGGTTGGTGGTTCCATTCATATTGTTTATAAGGGCATATCAACATTTTCATTCGTTTTTTTTTTTCATGGAGGGAAATGCCAAGAACTCCACTGTTTCCCTTCCCTCTAAACAAGGAACTGAAGTGAAATAAACAACTGGCCCAACATTTGTTAGATGTGTTCTGTGTGGTGATACAAAAATGATCTAAATTAGGGGTGTCAAACTCGATTTCATTAAAGAGATAACCACAACAACAAAAAAGAAAAGGAAGAGAGGAGGAGAGAGGAAAGGGGAGGGAAGGAAGGAAGAGGAAAGGAAGGATGGAAGAGATAGAAAGAGAAGGAGAGAGGGTAGGAGGGGAAAGAGGAAGAGAGGAGTAGGGGAGAGGCAAGGGAAGAAGGAAAGGGAAAGGCGAGGAGGAAGGGAGAAAGTAGAGAAGGGAGGGAGGGAGGGAGGGCAAAAGGAAGGAAAAATAGAATGGTGAATGTTAGGGATGTAACCCTAGGCTTGGCTTGGCAATGTACATAAGCCATGATTGTAACAAATGTATCTGTTACTTTAAATGCTAGAGAGATGTAATTGGTTTGTTACCTCAAGCAGCCATAAGAGGGAGCCAGAATGGCTGTTAGCTCTCTGTTTGTTAGACGCTGATTGGTGTATTGTGAGGTACTGTGATTTGCAACTGTTAGCTATATTTTGTGTGCTAGACTGACTATTTTGATAATTGAATTACTGAACCGTGTATGACTTGGAATGTTAACCGGACTCTGAATACCTCTATATTTCTACATAGTAAACTACTATATTTTTATACTGTTCAGTGTCCCTGTATGCTGGTTTGTGCATGTTATTCCATACCACTTTCATTACGCTTCTCTGCATACTCGCTCTCCTAATGGGGAGCTTAATTACTTAACAGTGATAACAAAAAATAGGTGTATGGGATGGTAAGCAAAGCAACCCAGATGGTACATTTTAACCTTTTATATGGAAAAATAAATATGTAAAAGTATAAAGACAAATAAGAAGAATAACTATGTGAATGTATACGGTATACTGTATACTGTAACGGTATGTAAGAGAATCAAAATAAAAAAATAAAAACTATTGATAGATAAGTAAAAGATAATGGAATAAGAGGGTTAAAAATGGTGAAATTCAATGGAAGTGTATTAGGAGGGAAAATAGATTCAAAACTGCTACAGGAAAGAACATGAAGCTCCGGTGTGTTGTATAAACGTAGTCTATGTCTTTGTTATTGTGTTTATGTGTTTAAAATAAAAAAAAACGTAATAAAAAAACCTTTCTATATAAAAAAAAACTCGATTTCATTGAGGGCTGCATCAGGGTTGTGTTTGATTGGGGGGGGCATGGTGGGCGTGGCTGTGGGTCTCTTCCAACGCTGTTATTCTGCATTCTGTATCTACAGGTACATTTGCATTTTCTCTAAGATGAGTACAGTATAAAAATAAGCATTTTGATGTACCAAAACTGCCAGGCTTCAAAGAACTGCAACTTCTGTTTGATTGCTAAATTGAAACCTGTACATCACTTGAAGCATGTAGACGGCATTGTTTTGCAGTGGGACTCACAGAAATTAAAATTCTAGCTCAAAAATTCAGACCAAAACTTTGGGTCTATACTGTTAGGTACTGGTGCGATTAAGCACTAGCAATGAACCCCAGGTCGAGGTTATAACAGAGCAACCCTGTAAAGTATACGCAACGTGCGATAGATAAAGCAACCACACTGAATAATGGATAGTAAAGTAACAAAATAAACTTTACTTTTTGAAGAATATAGCAAAATCCATAAACACAGCCAAAAAGTCATACATAGAAAAAACAGTCCAATATTACCAAGATAACTTGGATACAAGTACCAAATAACTTACACACAGTAAGTAGTAGCAACAGTAGTAACAGTTAGACAGCAGTTATCATACATCAATCAAGAGAGAGAGAGAGAGAGAGAGAGAGAGAGAGAGAGCAACAACATCAGCTGCAATTTAAATGCTGTAATCTACTAATTAGCAGAGCTCCTCTCTTAAAGATACATAACATGCCTTGTGCAATATATTGTCTACCCAACTTGTTGGTTACACCCTAACATATACGAAAAGGGTAGTGTAACCCTTATGTCATGTCTATTTATGCCCCCAAAAGTATCAATACACTATCTAATATGGCATCATTATTGGATACAATGTTGGATAACGTATGACACCCATCTTTTTGAGTAGGGCTGGTGGGAGCCAGAAATTCACAATATCTGAAGAGTATTTTTCTCTGTTATTTTCTTGTCCAGATTCCAGGGCAAGTCAGTGAATTCCACAAGTTATCTACTTCCGTCTATCTCATTTCTGTCCTGTAAATTGTAGAAAAGGGTATAGCCATATTAACCCAGCAGGTGGCAGCACCTAGCTGACCTTAGGTGAACTTGGAAAGGTTAAACAGGAGACCACTAGGAAATCCTAGAATTGTAGCCTGGATTTGGAAGTTTTAAAAAAATATCAGAAAAAACAGTTTCAATGCAGGTAATCATGAAGATGTTTCCTCCAAAAACAGTATGAGAATAAAACAGTAGGAAAAAAGCCGTTCCAAGAAAACAACATGGACATAACTATGGAGTCATTAGGAGTATAAGTCAACTTCTGAAGATCTTATTCAATAACAATGGTAGAACAGTTTTGGATTTTGGAGAACAGATTCTGGAGAACAATCCATATTTCTGGATGGTGGCACTTTTTATGGAATCAAAGCAAAATATGGTTAGAATCAATCTATAGTTTTGAAGGATCTGGAACTCAAGCCTGAAACATCCCTGAATTGAACCATCTGCCTTGGTGGCTCAATCGGTTTAGCCGATGGGATAGATTTAACTTAGTGAGTTGTGTCAACATCTGCTTTAGGTTCAAAGCAAAGTATGCATTGGCTTCTTTTTCGAGAACGGGCTAGTTTCGTAGAAAAGCACGGTCTGATTAACAAGGACATTATCAAATTTCAGTTTGATGAGGTGATGTTGAAACTCAGGCAAAGAAAGGAAGAGGGAGGAGGCATCTCGGATATGTTGTGGTGCGGGATGGCAGCAACAGTTGAAATTTATCTGCGCCTGACTCAAAACAAACCTTGAACAAGTCCAGAAAAAACGTGGGTGTGAAAAACAAACCAATTTCAAAACACCTGCTAATCTAAAGCCCAAGGGTTATTATTTTGTTTAACCCTCAGCTTTCTCCACATCTCTGGGGGGGGAAAACACTGAACATTTGGATAATTTTATTTTTTAAAAAGCACCCAACACTCTTTCTCTCCGATTGGAGCCAAGTCATCAATATGCATTCCTTTAAGCCCAAGAAAATGACTTTTGGCCCTTTAATGGCCACCTTGCCATCAAGAAAGTGTCCTCCTCCTCCTCCTCCTCCTCCTCCTCCTCCTCCTCCTCCTCCTCCTCCTCCTCCTCCTCCTCCTCCTCCTCCTCCTCCTCCTCCTCCTCTTCTTCTTCTTCTTCTTCTTCTTCTTCTTCTTCTTCTTCTTCTTCTACCTCCATCATCGGAGGTCGGCAATCATGTTGGCCATCCTATTTTTATTAACAGCCGCATGAAAAAGTGCTGCTGAGTTTTGTCCAAACCGGTCCCTTCGATTTTGAAGCCATGATGTTCTTCTTGTGCCTGGACCTTGTTTGCCTTCAATCTTTTTTGGGAGGATTAAGTGAAGGATGTTGTATTTCTCCAGGTGTCGCATCACATGTCTGAAATATTCTAACTTTTGCTTTTTGACGATTCCCCTTGGCTTTTCCAGGTGGCTTATTACCTCCTCAGTGCTCCTTATAATGATTATGTTTTTTTTTTTAAAAAAGAGAAAAGCTCCGAAGAGTTTTTATTGGGATGGCCAACTGTTGGTAGCATCTGTTTTTTGTCCTCCAGAAAAGCTGAGGTCCCAAGACCAATGATCCACAAACGCTCCTTTTTGTTATTTGGTCCATCTCGTAAACGGTGGTTCTATTGACAGAGGCACCTCTAAACCAAAGCCCAGGACTCCGTTTTATTTATTTATTTACCGGATAACTTTTCTGGAAGGGTCCACTCTTAAGGTGATGAATGAGGCTTATAAACAGCTTTCCTTTTGTTGTCTGGCACATTTCTAAGCTAACCACTGAGCCATACATAAGACAGAAGTTTGAGAAAGTGACAAGGGAGCTGGGAAGAGACCAGTTTGACTTCTCTCTCTCTCTCTCTCTCTCTCTCTCTCTCTCTCTCTCTCTCTCTCTCTCTCTCTCTCAAAGAAAGATGGATTCTGTAGATTTCATCTGGGAGACCAAGTTGGGGGGGGGTGTCAAGAGAGGGGGGGAGAGAACAACATGTTGGCTTCACACCAATCTCCCATGCTTGCAAATACTGACCTGAGTCAGAAAGGACCCCTTCGTTCTTCTTTGTGACTTTGCAACAGCTGCATCTTGTTTTCTCAGTGTAGGAATGTAGGAAAAGAAAACTTTTAAGAGAGAGAGAGAGAGAGAGAGAGCAAACCTTTCACAGGGACTTCCCCCCAAAAAAACACCTCCAATGGGATGGGATGATGGGAGATTTGAGGAAGTAGGACTTCACAACTTATTGACATCATGAGGGGGCTGAAATTAAGTCAACCACAGAAACAAAAGGATGAAAGAAGATGGGGGAAGTTCTCCCACAACTAAAGGTTCTGAATAGGCTAGACTAGACTAGATTAGAATAGAATAGAATAAAGAATAGAATAAAGAATAGAATAAAGAATAGAATAAAGAATAGAATAAAGAACAGAATAAAGAACAGAATAGAATTAAGAAAGGAATGGAATGGAATAACACAGTTGGAAGGGGTCTTGGAGGTCTTCTAGTCCAACCCCCTGCTTAGGCAGAAAACCCCATACCACTTCAGACAAATGGTTATCCAACATCTTCCTAAAGACTTCCAGTGTTGGGGCATCTACAACTTCTGGAGGCAACTTCTGTTCCGCTGATTAATTGTTCTCTCTGTCAGGAAATTTTTCCTTAGTTTCAAGTTGCTTCTCTCCTTGATTAGTTTTCTTCCCAAAGACTTTCAACTTTGAAAAGTTGAGTGTGGCGAGAGAAACAACAGAGATATCTTAACTAGGAGGCCAGTTCTGTTGGGAAAAAAAATATGAGAGATTTTACTTCCAAGTATAGATTTGGAAGATTTGAGCAAGGAGGACTTCACAACTTGTTGACGTCATGAGGGGCCATCATTACGAGAGGTTTTACTTTTAAGTATAAAAAATGCAAGATTATTTGGTTCAAGGGCTCTTCTTAATTGCACCATGGCTGGTCCAAAATGCAGGAAAAGAAGAACGTTGGGTATTAGACCACTACAAAATCTGAAACAAGAAAGAAACACCCCATGAAGTTGTTGTTGCTTTTTAATAAATGAAGCACAATTGCACTGCTTCGATTTTCAGCATTCACCGCGAGTACATTGTGTGCACACAAACTTTTTCTTGACTTGTGCATTTGGTCCTATAAATGGAAAATTCCTTTTTATAAGACTCTGGATTTTTAAAAATACGTTGAACCAGGTGTGATTATTCAAGAAAACACACAAAGAAAGTCTGCATATTTCTCCCCCAGGCATTCTGCAACTTCCTGATTTAAACTACCAAAACATTTGGAAGAATGGAGAGCTCATATTAAATGATGCAATTTGAAACTTCATTCAGGCCACAGATCAGAGGCAGAAATAGTAGCATAAATGCACAGAGAGAAGGAAAAAAAGCCCCTTTCTGCTTGGGAAGGAACAAACCAAAGGAAGTTTCTCCTTAAAGAGCCATGGTGACACAGTGGTTAGAATGCAGTACTGCAGCTAATTCTGCTGCCTGCCGACTGCCTGCAATTTGGCAGTTCAAATCTCACCAAACTCAAGGTTGACTCAGCCTTCCATCCTTCCAAGGTGGGTAAAATGAGGACCAAGATTTTGGGGGGCAATAGGCTGACTCTGTAAACCGCTTAGAGAGGGCTGTAAAGCACTGTGAAGCAGTATATAAGTCTAAGGGCTATTGCTATCGTCCTTCCTTCCTTCCTTCCTTCCTTCCTTCTTTCCTTCCTCACCATACCTACCTACCTGCCTTCCTTCCTTCCTTCCTCCCCTCCTTCCTTCCCAGTGGTTAGAATGCAGTATTGCAGGCTGATTTTGCTACTGCCAGCAGTTCAATCCTGACCGATTGGCTCAATGTTGACTCATCCTTCCATCCTTCCAAGGTGGGTAAAATGAGGATCCAAATTGTTGGGGGCAAAAGCACTGTGAAGTGATATATAAATCCAAGTCTTATTGCTTTTAATTCCAGGTTGTTTCTAACCTTGATTCATTTCCATCCATTTTACACCTCTACATCTACAGATGACTGCCTGCCTGCCTGCCTGCCTGCCTGCCTGGGGAATTCTGGGAGTTGAAGTCCACACGTCTTCATGTTGCCAAGGTTGAAAACTACTGGCTCAGAAGAAGTCTTCACATCCCACTCCAGGATTTACTATCTGAGTCAACTGCTCTACTCTGCCTAATGGTAGGTCTAGTGCTGAACCTCCAGGCTATTTATTTCTGACCCCAAAGACCTCTAAGATATGACAGCCCATCTCCGCCTCACAACACACCCTAAGGGAGAGGTTTGGCTAGGAAACAGGAATACCTAAAGCCCTGTTTGGAGTTTGATATTGGAGTCGTTGTGGTTTAGGGTAAATGTTTCTAATGTCCAGGCCGACACATGATCTGGTTTTTATTCTTTCCATGTCGTGACATTAAGAGTTGGATGTTAAATGAACTTGTCTTTTGGCCAAGACAGACAGATCTTTGGCTCAAAATGCAGATACTAGAAGCCCTGTGGAGTTTCTCTTAATGCTGACCAGAAAGTTGGTTACAAGCTTATAATTGTGGTTTCTTCTCAATCCTAGATGTCTTGCCCATGTTTCTTTAATGTGTCAGTAGGCTATCCATCTTTAGCGTCTATAAATACGAAGCTCTATATTGAGACACTAAAGTGGTAGAGCCCCAGAATTCATTTGCTGCCGCCACCACCCCAGAAGAGAGCAAATAAACCAAGCTCCTTCCCAAAAGGATGAACTCCTAAGATTTTTATACTTTACTCCTGTCATTGACTAGGGAGTAAATTGTAAACATTAATAAAAGAGATGGATTTCAGAGGATTTGGATAAAATATTGTTGCAATGTCGCTTGGATTGGTTTGAGAAATTAGGACTTCAGAAGATTAACAGAGTTGGGAGAGACCTTTTAGGTCATCTAGTCCAAACCCACACCCAAGCAGGGAAACTTGCAGCATTTCTGACAGATGGCAGTCCAGTCTCTTCTTGAAAGCTTCCAGTGATGAAGCTCCCACCAATGGAAGGCAACTTATGTTCCATGGGTTGATTGTTCTCAGAAAGTTCCTCCTTATTTCTAGGTTGAATCTCTCCTTAGTCAGTTTCCATCCATTATTCCTTGTCTGGCCTTCATGGGCTTTGGAAAATAGCTTGACCCCCCCTCCTCTCTGTGGCAGCCCCTCAACTATTGAACACTGCTATCATGTCTCCCCTGGCCAGGATAACATGAGCAAGCTAAAGGTACAAAAGCATCTTTTAATTTCTTGGCTACAGTCTCCATCTGCGGTGATCTTGGAACCCAGGGAAATAAAATCTGTCACTACCTCAATTTCTTCCCCATCTATTTGCCAGGAATTGAGATCTTAGTTATTACCTAGTTTGATATTACCTAGTTTGGGTAATGAAACATCTGCAAGAAAACCACCAAGCTCAGAGAGTACTGAGGACCCGTCAGGTTCTAAATCAAACTTCACCTTCCTGGGCATTTCAAGATTGACTTGATATCTGGGCACATAGCAACTTGCATTAAACAACTTCAAAGTGTCCTCCTCTCAACCCAATGATGAATGAATCCTGTAATCACCGAGCTGTACTGTGTATGAGTTGGTCTCCCCGTTTTATTTCTGCAATGTACCATATTTTTTGGAGTATAAGATGCACCTTTTTCCCTCAAAAAAGAGGCTGAAAATCTGGGTGCGTCTTATACACTGAACACAGCCCCTTTTTTGCCTCCAAAACCCCCGCCCCTTCATCAAAATGGCCATGCATAGCCTCTAGGAAGCTTTTAGAGAACTCCTGGGGGCTGGGGAGGGCAGAAATGAGCAAAAAACGGCCCGTTTTGAACTCAATTTTACCCCCCCCCAGCCCCCAGGAGCACTCTATAAGCTTCCTAGATGCTATCCATGTCCTTTTTTTTTTAATAAGGCCATGGATAATAATATAATATTATAATATGATATTATATAATATTAATAATAATTAATAATAATAATTTATTTTTCTTATTTTATACTTGTTTTTGCCCCCCCCCAGGAGCATTCAGCAAGCCCCTAAAGCCTATTCATGCCTTTTTTTGGGGGGGGGAATGGGCCCGTTTTTGTGAAAAACGGGCCGTTTTGGGGAGGTTTGAAGAGTGCAAAACCTTTTTTTTAAAATTTCCCTCTTCAAAACCTTGGTGCGTCTTATACTCTGAAATATACGGTATTTCTTCAGCAAATGGTACATTTCTGCCTGCAGGAAATCTCCTCTCTCCAGGTTTGTTGTTGTTGTTGTTTCTCTTGTACTTATCCAATGTTTTTTTTTTCTCCCCTGGCTTCCAACCCTGGCTCGGGCTTTCCTCCTTCCCTGGAAGACCTCTAGATAAAAGGAGGTCTTGTAACTCAGCCTCCTTTGAATGCTCGCAGAATGTGAAAAGCAAATTTTTGGGCCATTGTCTCTCGGTGCCCTACAAACCACCGCCTGCTTATTCAGCTGTTCAAGACTCTCCATATGCTGACTGGGAGCTCCAAATTCCTGGTTATGATTCAGTGATCATACATGGCATTTCTAATGGAAATTGGAGGAGTGGGGTAAGGAGAGGTGAAGGAATTTGTATGTTTTTAGCTTTCTCACCCCTTTGAGTCTGTTCCCTAGCACCCAAAAGACTTGAAAAGCATGGGGGAGAGGGGGGATTTGGAGGGGGGGAAAGACCCAAATCTTCTTCTTTCTTTTTATCTTCTAGGTACTGGTGACTAATATCTCACACAAAAGATGGTTAAATTCTGGCTGGAGGTAAGCGTTCTCCTCCAGTGACTCATCTGCCCTTCACAATAATAAGCAAACTTCTGTTTATGAGAGGGCTGATGAACAAATAGAAGCCAAAGGAGGTTAATTACAGGAAGGATATTCATGGCTAATAAACAAGGGTTGTCTTCCTTTGATGGTTGTGTCAACCAACCACCATCGAAATGGGACTGTAAGATTTAGCACAGGAGATCAGCCATAAAAGAGGAAAGGGATGGGAAAGGGGGAAGGGAAGAGAATCAAATAGGCAGCAGAAGAAATGCCACCAGTGACCGTTATCCCATGACTTTTTTGGGGGGGGGGGGTCTTCGTTGTGTTGAGTGGATTTTTAAAGCCTACTTACTCATCCAGGAGATGGCCAGCTGTTCAGAAGAGGTTCCTCCCCCACAAATAATTATTTGTCATGCAATGTTGGATGTTAATATCTTCAGAATCAAGACGAGGAAGAATGAAAAAGTTAGCCAATCTAGTTGATGTTGTAGTGTTTCAGTTGGTGTGGTTTTCTTCTTCTTCTTTTACTGAATGGATCTAACGTCCGAATCCTGAACAAAAAGATTCTTAGATTCACACCCTTTTCTCCTCCTTGAACATTTTTGAGATGGGCCAATGGAGTGAACCCATTCTTGGATTCTGACTTCTGGCTGCAAAAGTGTCGCGAATAATAAAAAGTCACTGAAAGGATTAAAGACATTCAATGTCTTTAATCCCTCTATGAAACTCTAGAGATTCCAGCTATTCTGCATTTGCTTTCTGAAAAATTGATTTCCCAGTTGTACTCTATCATTAATTTCATAAGCATGAAAGGTAAAGGTAAAGTTTCCCTTCGCACATCTGTGCTAGTTGTTCTCTACTCTAGAGGGCGGTGCTCATCTCTGTTTCAAAGCCAAAGAGCCAGCGCTGTCCGAAGACGTCTCTGAGATCATGTGGCTGGTATGATTAAACGGCGAAGGTGCACAGAACGCTGTTACCTTCCCACCAAAAGTGTTTCCTATTTTTCTACTTGCATTTTTTACATGCTTTTGAACTGCTAGGTTGGCAGAAGCTGGGACAAGTAACTGGAGCTCACTCCGTTATGCAGCGCTAGGGATTCAAACCACTGACTTTTCTGATCAACAAGCTCAGCATCTTAGCCACTGAGCCACCACATCCCTTCCCATGAATTATACTTTCATTTCAAACCATGATGGATATTCTACCCTTGCTTGCTTGTGCAATTGACTTAGGACTTATGGAATTTTAACTTCTTAATGGGGGACCAACTTTGGTGTTTTGGGGAAGATGCTGGCCTCAAAACCAGGATACTGTAAGTTCTAGTCCTCCCTTAAATATGAAAGTTAGCTGGGTGATTTTGGGCCAATCTTCTCTTTCCAAGTGTTCTTTCCTAAGGTAGGATTAAGGCACGACTAGAACTCGCAGTTCCTGGTGATTGGCTCAAAGTCACTCAGCCAGCTTCCATGCCTAAGGCGGGACTAGAACTCACCCTCTCCTGGTTCCTAGCCTGGTGCCTTCACCACAAGACCAGGCTGTCTGTCTAAAATGATCAAATGATTTTTGAAATTAAATCATTTGAAATGAAATGACCACATGGTGTTTACATATCTCTAAAACAGATGTTTCCATTGTGCACTGAGCTATGGAGCTGAGACATGAAACAGAAGGCTGTTTGTCTCCTCTCTTTGGTAGGCTGGCTCTATCTTCACACGTACTAAAACAACTGCTTTCAGGGACAGACTGACCTGGCTGAAGTCCCATTTTGCTCCCCTGGCTTTTTGCCATCAGCTATTTTTAAAAACCTGCTTTTCAGTCAACAGAATCTTCTTCTTAACCTCAGGCGAGGCCAGTTCTGTATCTTCGGCAAGAATTATTCACTGGTGGCATCATCCATGAAGAGGTTGCCTTGATGGAGACTTTGGGTAGCTTTCTGCAATGAATAAAACCAACCTCTCAGGCTTCATGCTATCATTACCTATATCTCGAGGGTCTTGAGGTTGGTTATTCTCTTACGGGCCTTTCATTATTCAAACTAGGTAACATCATCAGTGCTAGAAAGGAAGGGATTTTCAGAGAGGAGGAGGAAGAGGAGGAGGAAGAGGAGGAGGAGGAGGAGAACAAGGAACAGAAGAAGAAGAAACAAGAAAAAGAAGAAAGAAGAAAGAAGAAAGAGGAAGGAGGAGGAAGTAGTAGTAGTAGTAGTAGTAGTAGTAGTAGTAGTAGTAGTAGTAGTAGTGTGGGGTCCTTGGTGCTCTCTGAGGTTGATTGCATTCTTGCAGATGTTTCAATACCCAAAGTAGGTAACATCATCAGTGGTAGAAAGAAGAGGATTTTCAGGGAGGAGGAGAACAAAGAATAGAAGAAGAAGAAATAGAAGAAAAAGAAATACCGGCCTGAAAACAGCTTGAAAAACCAGCCTGAAAACAGCCTAAAAACAGGCATGAAAAAAGTCTGAAAAACTGGCCTGAAAACAGCCCCCAAAACGGCCTGAAAATGGCTTGAAAAATGGCCGTTTCTTTGGCCGTTTCTGGCCATTTTCAGGCACCTGTGAAGACCAACTGGCCGGCACGCATGTACATGCCGGAAACCAGAAGAGCAACTGGTGACAGGGCATGTGCTCCCAGAGAGCGCTCTCCGTGCCACTTCTGGCACCCATCACAGTATTATACAATATCTAGTTTAGCTTATCATGTCAGTTAGATTTTAGCTTTTGTACCTTTAGCTTGCTCATGTTATCCCGAGAAAGAAATTTGATTTTCACTGCATATCATATTTTGCATGTATTATATTACAGCTCATGCTGTCTTACCTTGTAATCTTGTTGTCTTAACCATGGGAACGAAATGCATAATGTTACTCTCATAATTATTACTGCTTTCAGATTTCAGCCTTTATACAAGTACACACACATCCATATATAGAAATATTACAATATTATGGCAGGAGAAACAGTAAAGAAATAAAACAAATTTAAAAAAAAGAGTTCTTCTCTAGTGGGAAAACATGTGTGTTTATGTGCAATTTGAAAATGCAAATTTGATTTTTAAGTTTGGCCCGTGCTTCTCTTCTCCAAAGAAGAATTTCTCTGACCTAGAGAAAAGGTAGGAAGAGGAGAGGAGAAGAGAGGAAAGGAGAGGGAAGGAAGAAAGAGGAAAGGAGAGGAGGACAGGAAGGAGAAGTAAGAGTAGGAGAGAGGGTAGGAAGGGGAAGAAGAGGAGAGGGGTGGGGGAGAGGAAGGGGAAGAAGAAAAGGGAAAGGAGAGGAGGAAAGTAGAGAAGAAGGAAGGGAGGGAGGGAGAAAAGGAAAGAAAAGCAGGCTTGTGGTAAAATAAAAAAGGTGTATCGGATGGTAAGCAAAGCAATCCCGATTATATATTTCAACTTTTATATGGGAAAATGAGTAATTAAAATTGTTAATATGCAATGTTAACAGTAACCATGAGAATGTATATTCGCAAATGTATGTATGAGATTAAAAAAAAAAACACTTTTGGAGGGAACAAGAATTTCTCTGACTTTGTTTGGAATTGTGGGCCTCCTCCGCCTCCTTTTTTAATGGACAACTATTGTATTTATCTGACACGGTTCCTTGATACTGTGTTGTCTTATCAGCATGGCCTCTCTGATCATATTACGGTTTAGGCTGGGATTTGACCCTGGGCAGGGTTCATTTTAAATCAGATCCTTATCGTTACTGCTGTGATAAATAGAGATGCTTTGGAAGCTGTATACAGATAATTTATTTAGTCCCTGTCTGTATCATGTTTTATACAACCCCGGATCAATGTCAGCCCTTTATGGATATAGCTTAGGTTGCATTCAGTAACTACAAGCCAGGGCTTTTTAAAGAATGTTAATGTAACAGCCGACATTTTTATGATATAAGGCTACAAGGGGAGGGGAAATTTGAGGCGAAGACAATGTCGCTGTGGAAAATCATCATCAGAAAAAAGGAGGAGGATGGGACACTGGAGTCCCTCCATGAGTATTTCTTTGAATGCTGGAGGGAAAATGCTAAAGTAAAACAGAAATGTGGACACTTGAACATGTCCGCAATTCAGAATGGGGCATTAAGAAAGGAAATTAAAATGATTTCCCCCCCTTGTTGCCCAACAACAAGCATCACATAAAAATGTCATTCAGGGAAAAACAGAGATGATTAGATACACTGATGATGTTATCAAGTGTGGTAATGAAACGTCTCCAAGAAAACAACCAAGCTCAGAGAGCACCAAGGACACATCAGTTCTCCTCCACCTCCTCCCTTCTAGCACTGATGATGTTACCTAGTTGGGTTGTGAAGCTGGACATGAACAAAGGAAATGGGGACAGTAGGACAGGGACGGTAGACACACTGGTGTGCTTTTGCACACCCCCTTTATGGACTTCTTAGGAATGGGGTGACAGTTTAAGATTGAAGCTGTTAGGGTGTGAGGAAGTAACAACGGAGTCGGGTAGAGCATTCCAGGCGTTGACCACTCTGTGGCTGAAGTCGTATTTTCTGCAGTCGAGTTTGGAGTGGTTTACTTTGAGTTTGTAGCTATTGTTTGCCTGTGTATTATTGCAGTTGAAGCTGAAGTAGACATTGATAGGTAGGACGTTGTAGCAGACAATTTTGTGTACTATGCTTAGGTCAGATTGTAGATGACGTAATTCCAGATTGTTCAAGCCCAAACTTTCAAGGCTGGTGGCATAAGGGATTCTATTGTGAGCAGAGGAGTGGAGGACTCTTCTCGTGAAATACCTCTGGTATTTCATGTTTCATTATTATATGTTATACATTATATAATACTACATGTTATATTATTCAGGTTACACATCCCTGTTCATTGGTATCCCTGGACTTCCAACTGGACCTCCCACCCTGGCTCTCATTGTAGGATGGGTAATGGAGTAGAAGAAAGATCAATTCACAGAGGAGGGCAAGAATGAAAGCAACTTTCCCCCCTGAATGACAGTTAGAGAGAGCCTTGGAGCCTGGTGGGAGATGGGTTTATTCACACCATCCTCGTGAGAACATTAATATTGCTCTGTCAGCACAGAACTGAAACATCCAATAAATCTCTATCTAAAGGGAAATTTGTAAACAATAAACTGCAGAAGCCATAACAGTTTAATTCATATCGAACGGGGGCCTACATCAAATGTTATTTGCAGGGTTGCAGCCCAGAGTTGTCAAAGCATTTTGCTTCAGAGTTAGGGCTGCAACACATTTCACAAACTGGGAAATATGTCTAATAGGGAGAAACGAGCTGATCCCTGGGTTGGATTCCCGTTATCTGTTTTTTTCTGCAATGAATAATTAAAAGGTCCACCTTTCCTATCTTAATGAGAAGGGTGAATGCAGCACATTAAGCGACAGTCTATAAAAGCTTGGAAACCCACAATACATGTTGGTTAGGATCAGGGGTGGACTTCAAAAATTTCAGCAAGGGGTTCTCTGCCCAGTTGTTGGGTGGGCGTGGCCATGGTGGGCGTGACCTAGTCAGCCTCCTGCACCATGGTGGTGCAGTATATTTTTTATACTTGCATTTTTACGTGCTTTCGAACGTTCCAACTGCTAGGTTGGCAGAAGCTGGGACAAGTAACAGGAGCTCACTCCATTACACGGCGCTAGGGATTCGAACCGCAGAACTGCCGACCTTTCTGATCGACAAGCTCAGTGTCTTAGCCACTGTATCTCTAAAGGTGCTAAAGATCAGCTATAATATACAAGAGAATTCTTTATGTTGACCTTGGGCCCATCCTCAAATCAGAGAATCATTTCTGTAATCCCGGGCATCCATCCTTTTAAAAGATTTCTTTAAAAAATGGCTTCACTCATTGTTATTCATGCTTTATGCATGTTATATTGACTAAACCATTAATGATTAAATCACAATGGGTGAATTCAGTGAAAAATTTTGACATGTGGTCATCTGAATCAATCAGCAGAAGCTCTCTCTGATTGTGTTGTGGCCTGCTAACGGCCAGTGGAGCTGGTAGCAGAATCAGACAGCGAGGAGGTTGGGGAGGAACCTGGGCCAGTCCTGGAGTCTGGGGAAGGCTCGGACAAGGGCTCCGCATCGGAGGCAGAGAGGGGGCCAGGGCTGTCTGACAGTTATCAGCTGCCTTTGGAGTCAGACATCAGTGAGGCAGAGGAACAGCTGGAGCCTGTTCCCAGTGTGCGCATGCACAGACCTGCCAGAAGGAAAGAACAACTCAGAAATCAGGGTAGACTTGGAGGTAAAGTCACAGGTGGAAGGTGGGAAATAAAAGAGGAGTGAAAGGGGAGTGGGCTTTTGCAGGAAACCATTGATTCGGTTGTTAGATTCATTTCAGGAGTGTGAAGATCTGTCCATGAATCTCAGAGACTCTGTGCTCAAGTCTTTCCTTGTGCAGCACCTCATTTGGACAATGTTTACATGGCAGCTTTCCAAGAATAGATAAGGTCTGTAGTCATAAATATTCCTTTGAAAGATGGTTTGCCAGGCCTTTGCTGAATGTGAATGAGAGGAATTCACATTCATTTAATAAAAGGGGTTTTGTGGGGACCAGGAGTCTGCCTCATGCTTTTTGGGGAACTTAGTGTCAAGCCAGCCTCCCTCAGCAACCAAGAAAGAAACCACTTAACTCCATTTTGCAGAATTAAGAGTACTTTTACTGGTTATGAAAAGACAGCAGCTAAGCAAAGCAAGATCTGAGGCAAAAGCGCGCAAAATCATACATATCAATATGTGACCAAACCCCCTCCCCCTGGTAACCCTCATCCCAGTGTCCAATCTACAAATCCCTTAGGTCTCATGTGAGTTCCGTCTTCAAGGAGCATCATCAGGTTGGTATGCAGGACAATTGGCCTTGACTGACACCAAGCACTAATCTCCAGCATGCGCAGTAGACGGTGAGATCAAAACTCCCTTTTTACAATCTCTCCTGTACTTAAACTTCCCCGCCCAAATACCAGCCCCCACTCCCTGTTTCAATGGCAGCCGAAAGCAAATAGCGAAACAGAGTCTGACACTTAGTTCAGAACAGATTGTAGGCAATTCCTAATTATCTATGAAAACTACATGGAAGTTATTGTTTAGATATTGGAACTGAACCGTTAGCTGATTCATAAATCAGAAAAAGCATTTGGGTCAAAAGCAGAGAATATTGGGCTAAAATTGTGACTTCATCTCATTTTTCTGAGTTCCTTAACTCTGTTATCTCCCTGTTTTCTTGGGAGATGCTTCCTGACACCAAATTAGATCTCCAAGCTATCTTTGAGACCATTATAAGGGTATCGTTTATTTTTTTAAAACCCACATTATGACATGCAGATATCAACATAATGGATACTAGGGAAAAGTAAAAGTTATGCGCAACTTCTCACCATTTCAGAAGTCATTTGGAGACAATTGGAAAACATTTTAAAGAGCACTTCAGTATCGGTAAAATTAATTATTCGTTTTTTGGATCCACGTGCAAATAGCGCGTTAATCTGTGCCTTTCCTTTCCATTTAAAATTGAATTTGTGATTAACAGCAGAGTAGGGCAGAGAGGAGGGAAAAAGTCAGCTTCTGACATTTCATAAATGAAAAGCACTCTCTTATTTTAAATAATGGATACAGCCCTATATATGGAAGATTAAAGGTCCATATAATTAATGGCACATGATTTTTCCAATCTTACAGATGTCTTTGACAATTAGCAACACAAATTATGAAACGGACCATTCAAACTCTGGAATGGGTCACTTTGACCTGGAAGCAGGTCATTCTAGTACACCTGAAATTCACCTATTGGGATGATGAAGCACCTTAGCATAACTTTGGATGGACCTGTTTCAAGGTTGCAAAATTCTCTTCTGAAGGATGAATGTTCAACATTGGAACATTTTACATGCCCATATAGCGAGGCTGTATGGATGCAGAAATTGGATACTATGGGAAGAAGCTTTAGGAGGTGACCAGGCTGAGCCTGACGGAGGCATTAAATGCATCATTAGTCTGGAGTCCCTTCGCACCCACAAGTGCTCTAAGTTCAGTCCATCTTGAATTCCCTTGATTAACTGCTGCCAATTTGCTTTGACCGTTAGTAGTTCAGATTCTTGTAGAGAGCTTGAACTTGCAAATATCATCATCATCATCCTAACCATTGTCTATCCACTGCAGGATGAAGACCTCTTCTGCTTGTTTCCAACCTATAAAGTCCTGAGCTTTCTTTTGCCAGATGGGCCCACTATAATTGCTGATATTATCTCTCCGTCTTCTTTTAGGTCTCTTTCATTAATGTTTCTTTTTATCAAGGGGGATCCATTCTATGACTGCCTTGGTCCACCTGCCCTCAGTACTTCTTGCTACGTGACCAGCCCGTTTCCATTTCCATTCTTTTACTCTCTTGATGGCATCGTATATTTTCGTTTGTTCTCTAATCCACATGCAAGTATTTCCATCTTGTCTTGTGATGCCGAGCATGTCCCCTTACTATGGCTCTTCACGTCCCTCGTAGCTTTTGTATCGATTGTGAGGTTAGTGTCCATGTTTCATTGGCATAAGTTAGAACAAACTTGCAATAAACCTATGCATTCCTTTGAACTGCCTGGACACTTGATTTGCTGTGTTTTGCTAGGTTAATTTGCTGTGGGACAGAGTGAATAAGTGAAGAGGACAATATGACCTCAGGACCAGAGATGGTATTCTGCTGAATCTGACTCTTTCAGATGACCCGGTAGAAGAAATTTTAACCGGTTTGGAGAACCAGCAAATACCATCTCTGGTTGGTTCCACCCCTTCCACCCTACCCCTTCCAGGAATCCCCGCATGTCCCGTTTTGGCTCCCCGGTAAGTGTAGTAAATGCACTAAATGAACTGTCACAATAGGAGGACTGCGTGTTATACCTTTCCTTGGGTGACTTGATTTGCACTAATATTGTTGTTTCAAACAAATCTGTGCCCCTCAATTGCAGGGAGGAAGTGGTTAAGCTATGATCATTTTGAACCTATCCTTGAACAGTATATTTTATTTATTGTGGCCATAATAATGTCCTTCTCCAAAGCTTATACAACTATAAATTCTTTGCCCTAATTGATTTTATTTCTTGAAACAGAATCAGACCTTAAATAAATCATAATCATGATTTATTTCCTGCCATCGGCTGAAGCATTTCAGAAAAAAAAAAACAGACCATCGGTTTGTTCACTGGATCTAACTAATCCTAAATGATGGAAGTCAGGGAAAATGTTACAGGTATAATGTACGAGGAATTGAAACAAACCAAAACAAAAATTCAGTTTAAACAAGGCTCTATTCACTCCTTCAACCTCCTTTATGGTTTATTTAATATTCATAGCAGAAGATTTATGGTGGCTTATAAATAGATCATTAATAATGGTTTATGTTCCCAAATAAGGACACAATGGCTCAGTGGCTAAGACGCTGAGCTTGTTGATCAGAAGGTCGGCAGTACAGCGATTCGAATCCCTAGTGCTGCATAACAGAGTGAGCTCCCATTACTTGTCCCAGCTTCTGTCAACCTAGCAGTTCGAAAGCAAGTAAAAATGCTAGTAGAAAAATAGGGACCACCTTTGGTGGGAAGGTAACAGCATGCCGGCCACATGGCTACGGAGATATCTTTGGACAGTGCTGGCTCATCAGCTTTGAAACGGATATGAGCACTGCCCCCTGGAGTCGGGAACAACTAGCACATATGTGCGAGGTACCTTTACCTTATGTTCCCAAAATAGTTTACTTGAAGGGATACTTACTCCCATACCAACTTGGCATACTTTCAAATTGTTTACTAGCTCTTTTCACTAAGCCTTTTTGGAATTATAGGAAACTCCAAAAGGTAGTTCATCTTTCCTACCAATTATTTTTAAAAGAACTATAGTTTTGAGCCATTATTAAGAAGTTGAACTTTTCAATTGTGACCTCTGAGTTACAGAAGCATTTTCAGAAAATTTATGCGATCAAACTTAACGATATCTATTGAAGCTTGAGACATATTTTAGCTTTTATCTCTGTGGTTCAGAATGTTCAAATATTATTTTTGTATCAGGTGATATATAAAGGTTTTGCGATAAAAATCAAAGTCGCTATGCCTCCAGTTGGTCCTAACATTTTCCAGTTAAGTCGCTTCCTCTTTACTAACCAACAGTTGACCTATAGACTAATAAATCTATTCTAGCTTAACAAAACTACTGCTCCCTGGTGAATATAAGCCTGGATAAAATGGGGTAATATTTTTCTTCCATAATTTACTACTGATCTTAGATTTGTCAACTGCAACTGGTGGATTTCCGATTTCTAATAAATAAAAGACTGCATGGAATAGTTATAATTTTTCCTTCCATTAGTTAGCAAAGGTAAGCATTTTGGTCTCATAAATGAGATGAGCCTGTAGCTTTCATCTTTCCTGCCCAACTGATCTTGCTGGATGGACTCAGGAAAATACTCAATAGTTATCTGAAAGGCCTGATTTATGGATTGCAAAGAAAACATTAAAGCATCATGGTTATTTCAATGAATTGTCCCAACATCCATCTTTGTCTCCCCCCCCTCTCTTGCTGCATCAAATTACAGAGTCCTTTATTCTTTTAATCCATGCGTTTGTTTGTTCAACATCATGTCTCTATCTCACTTCCTGATCACCTGTAGAAATCGGATGAGTTTCAGTGTCTTTCTCTATGTCACTCCTGATGCTCCTATAGAGATAAATGAAGAACTACTTATGCACTTGTTGTTCTGAGTTGCGAAGTCATGTCTGACCCATCGTGACCCCATGGACAATGTTCCTCCAGGCCTTCCTGTCCTCTACCATTCTCTGGAGTCCATTTAAGCTCATGCCGACTGCTTCAGTGACTCCATCTACACACCTCATTGTCTGTCATCCCCTTCTTCTTTTGCCCTACATCTTTCCCAGCATCAGGCTCTTCTCCAGGGAGTCCTTCTTCCTTCTCATTAGGCGGCCAAAGTACTTGAATTTCATCTTCAGGATCTGGCCTTCTAAAGAGCAAGCAGGGTTGATCTCCTCTTGGATGGCCATCCAAGGCCTTGCAGTCCAAGGGACTTGCAGGAGTCTTCTCCAGCACCAGAGTTCAAAGGCCTCCATTCCTTGGTGCTCAGCCTTGGATGCACTAATGCACTAGCCATCTCTTAAAATGAGGGGTGGGTTACTAATTAATTGCAATGAATGCAGAATACCCCAAATCCCTTATATATTAAAGAATTCAGATTTAAAAGTATGGTGGATTCAGAGGTGATTACCTTGTTTGGGTTCCAATTCAGGAGAGAGGTTGATTTCTTCTTTAAATCGTACCCTCAGTTGGGCTTTTTGAAGATTCTCTTTTTCTCACAAAAGGAATGTCTTTTATCTTAAAAATATGCAATTAACAGAATAACAGTGTTGAAAGGTACCTTGGCAGTCCAAGCAGGAGAATCCCATACCATTTCAGACAAATGGCTGTCCAATCTTTTTTTTTAAATCTCCAGTATTGGACCACTCACATCTTCGGGAAGCAACTTGTTCCACTGATTGATTGTTCTATCAGGAAATTCATCCTTAGTTCTAGGTTGCTTTTCTCCTTGATTAGTTTCCACCCATTGTTTCTTGTTCTACCCTCAGGTGCTTTGGAGAATAGCTTGACTCCCTCTTCTTTGTGGCAGCCCCTGAGATATTGGAAGACTGCTATCATGTCTCCCCTAGTCCTTCTTTTCATTAAACTAGCCATGCCCAGTTCCTGCAACTGTCCTTCGTGTGTTTTAGTCTCCAGTCCCCTATTCATCTTTGTTGCTCTTCTCTGCACTCTTTCCAAAGTTTATAACATGGTGACAAAAACTGCATGCAATATTCCAATTGTTGGGTCCAACATAGTTGACCTTTCCAATATTTTGTTGGTCATTAACAGAAAGACATTGCAATCCAATCAGCTCTAGAAAGACTCCAGTGGGGTTCAGAAATTTGGTCCTTGGATCCCAATACATGCTGGATAGGTCCCAATAAATAGTTCGGGTTTCGTTGCTTTCTCCATTCGTGCATATTTATTTACTATATTTATCTGCTATACTATAACACCTCATCCTGATACAACCATACCCCACCTTGCCAAATCGTCTATTATCTTTTTGGCAATGATCAAAAGAAAAAGGAGATCCATTTTGCATGCAAACATGTTTTAACTCTATTTGTGACACTCAATAAATAAATTACAGGTTTTATAATATTCCCAGAGAACTGCAGTTATTAACTTCACACGCTTGGAAGAATGAATTAAGTGTCAGCCTTTGCCGAAAGCTTCTATGTTGTCGCAATTAAGTGCACCATGTTATTGTCTGCCTTCCTTCTTTCCTTCCTTCCTTCCTTCCTTCCTTCCTTCTTTCTTTCTTTCTTTCATTCATTCTTTCTTCCTTTCTTTCTTTCCTCCCTCCCTCTTTCCTTCTTTCTTCCTTTTTTCTTTTTCTTTCCTTCCTTCATTCTCTTCCTTCCTTCCCATTTCTTTCTTCCTCTCTAACTTTCTTTCTTTCTTTCTTTCTTTTTTTCTGTTCACCCTTCTAATATGGAGTAAGAACAGTTATTGGTGAAAGTAAAAGCAGATGGGTTCCTGTCTTGGATAGTTTACAGCATCGTATAAGTTCCACAAAATGAAAATGAATTATGTATTATTGGGTTTTACATAAGGTCACCATCTGACCTCTGACCCTTTCCTTTTTTCTCATTTGGCTCAATTATTAGAGGAAATGACAGATTTGATCTCTTTTCAAACTGTATTAGAAAGGGCTTCTTTATTTTGGCCCCCAGCAGCACTGCTCTGTCAGGAGTCACCCAAGTACATTAATTATGATTGATTTAGGGAGTCTATAAGGTGATTATTTCTAGGATTCTACTGCTGTGCTAAAACCTTTTGACCCTCCCCCCCCAATAGGCCACACAACCAAACGGAAACCCTAAGAAGATTTAAGAGCAGTGAGGTGACCGGAGAGCTTGCTTCTCTTCTGTGTTTGAATTAAAAACATTTCAAAACACTCAAGCAAATCCAATGGATTGAATTACCGGGAGTTTCTGTGCTATTTCACAGTCTGAGATCTCAAATATCCAACCTTCTAATCTATCTGTCTCTATATCATCTAATATTATTGTATCTCTCTTCTCCCTTTCTCTCTGTTTCTCTCTCTGTTTCTTTCTCTCTCTTTCTGTTTCTCTCTCTCTCTCTCTGTGTGTTTCTCTCTCTATTTCTCTCTGTGTGTATGTGTTTCTCTCTTTCTCTGTTTCTCTTCCTCTCTCTCTCTGTTTTTCTCTCTGTGTTTCTCTTTCTCTCTCTTTTTCTCTCTCTGTTTCTGTGTGTTTCTCTCTCTGTGTTTTTCTCTCTCTGTTTCCCTCCCTCTCTCTCTGTTTCTCTCTCTCTCTCTGTTTCTCTCTCTCTCTCTCATACACACACACACACAAACTAACGCTCCCTCATTCACACATCTATCTATTATCTATCTATCTATCTATCTATCTATCTATCTATCTATCTATCTATCTATCTATCGTCAATATTCACAGAATGATACTAAAGAAAACTGCTCCAATATATCCCATTGTTGTGTTCTGATAGTGAAAAGAAAGAAGGAAAGAGGAAGAAGGAAAGAGGAAGAGAAAGGAAAGAGAAAGAAAGAAAGCTAGCTAGCTAGCTAGCTAGCTCAATCTTGACCAATATCACTCCTTCTCAATTTTGACACATCAAACCCTTTGGGGTGGAACCTCTACTCTCCTAAGTTGTAGAAAGCCAATGGAGGGTGAAGGGGAGAATAGAAGCATCCCATTCTTTTCCTCCTCAACATATTTTTAAAATGACAGTGCTAATTAAAGAAATGAAAGAAAAAGGGGCCACTGTCAGTTTTGATGTAAAGTGCTGAATTTTAATAAGCTTAGTGAGGGAAGTGAACTCAACTTTTCCAAATATCCCCCTCCACATTGTTTGAGAACAGGAGAAGGGGGTGGGGGAAGGAATTCTGTCTTGAAACTCTGGTTATTGACTATCTGAGTTCCAGGCGTAGAAATGAAATTCAGACAATCGATGAAGATGGAGGGGAGATGGATATACGTAAGAGAAAGAAGGCTGAGTTGGAGTACGGGGGAAGAGATATATAACTCTAAAACTATGTAGGTTTTTTTAAAAAAATAGGTATCTTTTGTTGGTCTTTCTGGTAGAGTGCCATCTGCTTCTGCAACTAAAAAACAAATAAATGAAAAAAGAACAAGAAAATGGTGTGTTTGAGATGTCCCAGGAAAACATGTTTTTCTACCTAGCTTTCTGACATAGAGGCATTCTGGTACACGATTACCTCTCTGCTTTAAGGCAAGATAAATTTTGGGAGAGACGCTGATGGAGACTTCATATAGGATACAATTCTCCTCAACATGGTGAGCTTTCACAGATCACACCTTTGCAATTTGATTTTGTAAAACGTGAGATGGAATTCTTAGACATAACAATAGCAACAGCATTTAGACTTATATATTGCTTTACAGTGCTTGACAGCCCTCTCTAAGCGGTTTACAGAATTAGCCTATTGGCCCCAACTATCTGGGTCCTCATTTTACCCACCTTGGAAGGACCAAAGGAAACTCCTTGTGTGTCCAATCATACTTGGCCAATAAAGAATTCTATTCTATTCAATTCCATTCCATTCTATTCTACATTCTAATATTCTATTCTATTCTATTCTATTCTATTCTATTCTACTTTACTCTACATTCCAATATTCTGTTCTGTTCTGTTCTACTCTACTCTGCTCTACTCTATTCTACACTCTAATATTCTACTCTACTCTACTCTACTCTAGTTTCTTTTCTATTCTATTCTATTGTATTCTATTCTTATTTCTATTCTATTCTACTCTATTCTTTCCTTCTGCAGAGACTGTGTCACGATACCACCTTTCCTTCTGCCAAACTTCACAGTGACACTAGAATTCAATTTCCTAGACCTTTTGACAGGATAGGATTACTCTTTGCTGTCAGTTCTGCATGAAAGGTAGTGATTTGATTATTTTGTTGTTGTGAACATGGGTGTGGTTGTCACAATGAATCAGTGAGGATAAAGTGGCATATCAGAAAGTCAAAGGCTGTCATTCCTGGCACTTGATCGGAGGTTGCACCTTGCATATTTATTCCAGCATCGCACTAAAGCTTCTCTTAACACTCGGAGGGAGGTTGAATCCAAAGCTTTCCTAGCTTGTAAGGATACAGGAAGTCCTCGACTTATGACCACAATCTAGCCCAGGATTTATGTTGCTGAGTGAGACATTTGTGAAGTGAGTTTTGCCCCGTCTTACCATCTTTCTTACCACAGTTGTTAAGTGAATCATCAGAGTTGTTAAATTACTAATATGGTTGTTAAGTGAATCTGTTTTCCCCATTGATTTTGCTTGTCAGGTCGCAAAAGGGGATCATGTGACCCCGGGACACTGCGACCGTCATGAATGTGAGTCGGTTGCCAAGCATCCGAATGGAAATCACGTGACCATGGGGATGCTGCAACATCTGATAAAATGTTTTAAGGGAGGGGAAAAAAAAAGTTTAGGGAGGGGAAGCCGGAGATATTCAAACCTTCATCATTATTGAAATTGTTGCAACATGTGATTGAATAGAATTACCTACAAAGAGAATGTGGCATTTTAACATTATACAATCAAGTTACTTGTGGCAGCTGACATCCCTCTCCTTGACGGAGACTATATTTCAAAATGGCATTCACAGAGAACTCTATAAATTCAAATCAACACTGCAATTTAATTTTCAACAGATCCATAGGATGGAGAATGGAGCTTTCCTTAGGCAAGCACAGTGTGTTTTGACAGAAGTGTATTCAGTGAATTTAGCAAAACGCAAAAGTCAGGTGGCCCAGGGTAGATGTGTAGACCCATTGGGCTTTGGGGAAGAGACAGAACAGGAGCGTCTCATGCTCAGATGAATGAAATTTCTCCCGGTCACCCAGATTTGACCTAAGCCCAGATGCTAATCGAAGAAAAAGCACCCAATGTTATAGCACAAATATCTGAGTTTTGTGCAGCAGCACAGAAGACCCATCAAACCCTGATGGCCCAAAATCCCATAATATGCAATAGCAATTGCATGTTGCTATTCTCAATTCCTGGCAAATAGAAAGGGAAGAAATGGAGGTAGTGACAGATTTTATTTTCCTGGGTTCCAAGATCACCGCAGAGGGGGACCACAGACAAGAAATTAAAAGAGGCTTGCTCCTGGGGAGGAAAGCTATGGCAAATCTAGATAGCATACTAAAAAGCAGAGACATCACCCTGCCAAAAAAAGTGTGTATAGTCAAGGCTATGGTTTTCCCAGTTGCAATGGATGGCTGTGAAGGTTGGACCATAAGAAAGGCTGAGTGCCAAAGAACTGAGGCCTTCGAAGTAGGGTGCTGGAGAAGACTCCTGCGAGTCCCTGCAAGGCGATCCAACCTGTCAGTCCTAGAGGAGATCAACCCTGACTGCTCTTTAGAAGGCCAGATCCTGAAGATGAAACTCAAATACTTTTCTCAAATACCTAATGAGAAGGAAGGACTCCCTGGATAAGAGCCTCATGCTGGGAAAGATTGAGGGCAAAAGAAGAAGGGGATGACAAAGAAGGAGGTGGCTGGATGGAGTCACTGAAGCAGTAGGCGTGAGCTTAAATGGACTCCAAAGGATGATAGAGGACAGGAAGGCCTGGAGGAAAGTTGTCCATGGGGTCGCAATGGGGCGGACATGACTTCGCAACTAATAACAACAATGCAATAACAATAGTACTTAGATTTATATACCACTTCACAGTGCTTTACAGCCCTTTTTAAGTAGGTTTTTTTTTACAGAATCAGCACATTGCCCCCCAACAATCTGGGTCCTCATTTTACCGACTTTGGAGGGATGGAAGGTTGAGTCAACCATGAGCCAGTGAGATTCGAACTGTGAACTTGTTGGCAGCCGACAGTCAGCAGAAGTAGCCTGCAGTACTGCACTCTAACCACTGTGCCACCATGGCAATTAATATATTATAGTTACATCTACATTTATGGTTACATAATTGAATATAGGCTGTATCCTAGATATCACTAATTAGATGTTAATTAGGTTCTTTTTCACAAAGGTAATTTTAACTCTGCCTTCAATTTCATTTTGTTCATTATCTGTACTGGTCTTTGATCACAATTGAAATTGAATTGACATGAATGAAATTTCCAAGATATATTCTGATTTTAGTTGAAATTTCATGCCTTTAAACATTTTCTTCTTCTTCTTTCACAATAACAGTTATGAGCTGTGGAAAAGTTTTGAAAGAAGTGCAAAGAACGTCCAACGGTTTAGATCTGGAACTCCAGATTTTCGTGTTCTACCGAATAATTTAATCCCTTTCATTTTGGAGATGATTACCGTGGGAGAAAATCTTCTGGATTTTCAGTAAAAACTTTTCTTGAATACAGCTCACCTGTCTGGAACCCACATTGCATATCAGACATTAATACAATCAAAGGAGTTCAGAGATATTTCATGAGAAGAGTATCTATTCCTCTACTTGCAACAGACTATCTTATGCCACCAGACTTGAAATTTTGGGCTTAGACAACTTAAAACTTTGCCATCTTCAACCCGACCTAAACGTAGTACATAAAATTATCTGCTACAATATCCTACCTGTCAACGACTACTTCAGCTTCAACCGCAATAATACACAAGCACAGCATTGATACAAACATATGGTAAACTGCTCCAAACTCGATTGCAGAAAATATGACTTCATATATGAGTGGTCAATGCCTGGAATGCACTACCTGACTCTGTGGTTTCTTCCCCAAACCCCCATAATTTTAACCTAAGATTGTCTACTATTGACCTCACTAAGAGGTCTTTAAGGGGTGTGCATAAGCGCACCAGCCTGCCTACCATCCCTGTCCTAATATTCCCTTGTGTTCGTATTCATTTCATGTATTCATAATCATGTATTCATAATCATGTTTATACTTATATCTGTTATCTAATTCATATTTGATGAAATAAATAAATACATACATACATAAAATGGCATTTCTTTCTTTCCAGAGCATTGGCTTTTTCCTGACACACACACACACACACACACACCCGAGGTTATTTTTCCAGAAGAAACTCTTCAAAACCTCCTAAAAAAAGCATTGCAGAAAGGATGATGTCAATTTGTGAATGCGTCGCTTCGATTTGGAAGGACAGGTTCCTTGGTTACCAATATTTTCACTTTTTATGTCTGGTTATTTTTGCTTTATAGCATGAAATATTTTGCCTGGTTCCTCCACCTTACTTTTTTTTAAAAAGGAGGGGGGAACCAATGTAACAATAAATATTCAGGGTTTGGGGGATGGATTGCACAGGTGGGGGCATTTAAAGGACTTAATTAACAAGTTCCAATCTTACTGAGTCTTCTCTTTTTTTAAAAAAAATCAAATAAGGTTCATCCAATTAAATTTCAGAAGAGGTTTATTAGCTTACAGGGTGTTTTTTTTTTAAAGAGAAGCTTCTGCAGATTGAAATCGTCCAAGCTGATTAATTCAGTGAAAAGCCTGCCTTGTGCGGGAGTTTCCACCAAGTTATAAGCACTTGAGCATTTTTAGAGACCAAATTTAATTATAGCCTTTTGATACTCAGGCTTTGCTCCAAAGAAATCCCTCGAATTCCCATAATAGTCGGTGATGTCATTCTCTACTATAACTCCCAACTTTCCCCCCTCTCGCCCCCTCCCCAAAACTTCAAGCATTTTCCATGTCAATGAGGGGGAGAGAATGCAAAACAAAGAAAAAAAGGGGGGGGAACAGGCTAAATCACAATTACTCTTTTCCTCAGACTTACATTACTGGCTTTAAAAAACAGATAGAACCTGTTTTTCTCCAAGGGACGAATCCTAGCCTCAAACTTCACCTAATCAAATGAAGTCTTGAACGCCAAACATGGGCCTTCAAATAAGCCCCCCCTTTTTTTTTACTCATCCATGGTTTTCCTTTAAATGATAATTTTTTTCTAAGAGAGATGAAGCCAAAAAGGAACCTGGGAGTTTGGGATGGGGTGAGGGTGGAGAGAAAGAAAATGGATAGGAGAAGCAGAAAGAGAAAGAAAGAGAAAGGTAGAAAGAGAGAGAGTATGTGTGAGAGAAAGAGAAAGGGAGAAAGAATGAAAGAAGAGAGAGAAAGAGAGGAGAGGGAGGAAGAGAGAGTAAGAGAGAGAGCAAGAGAAGCAGAAAGAGAGAAAGAGAGAGAGAAAGAGAAAGTGAGAAAGAATGAATGAAAGAAGAGAGAGAAAGAGAAGGAGAGAAAGAGAGGGGGAGGAAGAGAGAGAGGAAGAGAAAGAGAAAGCAAGAGAAGCAAAAGAAAGAGAAAGAGAAAGGAAGAAAGAGAGAGAGTGAAAGAGAAAGTGAGAAAGAAAGAATGAAAGAAGAGAGAGAGAAGGGGAGAGAGGGAGGAAGAGAGAGTAAGAGAAAGACAGAGCAAGAGAAGCAGAAAAAAAGAGAGAGTGAGAAAGAAAGAATGAATGAAAGAAGAGAGGGAGAAATAGAGAGGGAGGAAGAGAGAGAGGAAGAAAAATAGAGAGCAAGAGAAGCAGAAAGAGAAAGAAAGAGAAAGAAAGAAAGAAAGAAAGAAAGAAAGAAAGAAAGAGAGAGAGAGAGAAAGAGAGAGAGAGAGAGAAAAGAAGAAAGAAAAAGAAAAAAAGAAAGAATTTTCATTTGTATAAGCTGCCCCCCACCCCAGGCTGGGGAATTTTCAATTATATATATCTAATTATGGCTGTCATTTGATGAATTGAGCAAAAGACATTTTTGGGTAACCCTCCCCCCCTCCTCTTTTTTTGTCTCTTCGTCATCTTTTCTCAGAGAATGATTATAGCACACTTTACACAACTAATTGCCTTGCTGCTTATTAGTGATACAATTATGCAAGCCAAGGTTCCTTGTGTGTGAAACAACCATCTGCAGAAGGAGGGGGGGAGCGGTGTTTGACACTATTCAAAACTATCCATAATTTAACCGATGTTATTCCGATGCACTGAGCTCACACAATAATTCTGCCTTCATATTTCATAGGCTTTCTGAGCCTGAGGAAGGGAAGGGGCTGCTTTCCTGAACTTTTCTTCTAACTCTCCCACCCCTTCTTTTAAAGAAAAAGAAGAAGAAGAAAGGAAAAAGAATAAACTTGTCTCTTCATGGTTCTCCTTTTGAGCCTGGTTGAGAATTTGAAAGAAAGGAATGGCAGAGAAAGAAAGTTATTCAAATCTTGACACCCACACACAAAAAGGAAGGAAGCCAACCATGGCTAATGATTCTTCTTCTTCTTCTTCTTCTTCTTCTTCTTCTTCTTCTTCTTCTTCTTCTTCTTCTTCTTCTTCTTCTTCTTCTTCTTCTTCTTCTTCTTCTTCTTCTTCTTCTTCTTCTTCTTCTTCTTCTTCATTGCTTTCTTGCAAACTTCATTGGGCCAATTCAGAAAAAGAAAGGCAGCTATTAGATTTCATCTTATTTTTTCAATGGGAATTTGAGAAAAAAATTGTTAATGTCTTCCTAAACAAGAGAACATGTGCATCTTTTTTAAAAAAAATTTTTTTTGGAGAAACAGTCCAAAGGGGCTTTTTCAACTTTCTTTGTTTTTCAATGAAATGTTTTGCTTCTCATCCAAGATGTTTCTTCAGTTCTTCCGTTCATGTTTTCAAGGAAAAACAAAGAAAGTCCAATTGCTGCTTGAAAAAAAGGGACAGCCAAAGGGACCTGGAGGACTGAGCATCTCCGTAGACATTGAAGAAACCAAAATGGATGGATTTCTCTAGAACGTTCTGGATGTTCAGTTTGAGATATAAATAAAGAAGCTGAAACACCGTTGAAGATTCACAGAATGTCTTTCTAACTACTGCACCACCACAGAATAGAATAGAATAGTATAGAACAGAACAGAACAGAATAGAATAGACCTCCTTTCTTGAAAAGAGAAAAGGAGAGAAAGATCTTGATTCTGTGAGGGGGAAAAAATCCCTCTGTTCCAATCCTATGTTAGATGTTGCTTGCTTCTTTTTACTGTGTTTAGCCTTTTCTTGAGTAACACTGGAAATAGAACTCAAACTCCCATACTTATAACTTATTTAAGTGTTCCAGTAACAAAGGGATCATATTTCCTGTGTTTCTGCTAATACTTTCTGGCTAGATAACACTTCACCCATGAGGTATATTTCCTGATTTGGGCCTGCTATGAATCCAAACTCCTTGAGAATGATGGCACCCAGAATCTGGTGGGACACAATCTAGAAATGTGATGGCGAACCTATGGCATGTGGGCACATGCACCGTCGCCGGCTGCTCTTCTGGTTTTCTGGTCTTTGTGGGCACCAAAGCACCGGGAAATGGCCTGAAAATGGCCAAAAAACATGTTGTTTTGGGGTCATTTGGGGCCATTTTGAGCCATTTTCTGGGCTGTTTTCCGGGACCATTTTCTGGCCTGAAAACGGGCCCAGAAAACAGCCAAAAAAACCAGGCATGCATATATCGACCAGCTGGTCTTTGGATTTCCAGTGCTCCAGCGCATACAAAGACCAGCTGGCAGGCAGGCATGTGCATGCCGCAAACCCACTGGCCAGCATGCACATGCACACTGGCCAGTGGTCTTCGGGTTTCTGGCACGCGCATGCACGCACATTCTGGTTTGGGCCCTTGGTGCCAAAAAGGTTCGCCATCACTGATCTAGAGCCCTCATTCCTTGTCCTGTTGATTGCCTGATCAGGTCAACTGTGTTTTGGGAACTCAAGATCGGATTTCCATGTCATTCGTTTCCATAGCTTGCTCATGCACGCACTGTTGAAGGCTGCAGAGAACTGTTGAACTGTTCTAAGACTTAAACTTTGGTGTATAAACCATCATGGCAGAGAACACTGAAGATGGTAAGCCTAACATGATAAGTCACCTCAATGCTTGGCCCAAGCTGAAAACCAGCCAACTCTTTAACAAGTGGCCTTCACACCACAGATTCCAAAGCTGTGGTGATAACGCGGCTGTGATAACAAACCGCTGAAGCAAATTTAGATCTTGGACAAAGCATGCATCTGTCCAATTAACCTCAAAAATGTTTGGCATAGCAGATTTCCCAAGCCCAGTAAAGTTAAACATTCGGCACAGTTTCTCTACGGCTGCCTTCCTGTAAAATCCCCTCTTAGTTCAACAGCATTAAACAGCTCAGGAGTGGAAGTCCTACACATCTGGATGGCATAGGTTACGCAACAGTCCTTTGGGGCATCTGATGTTGCCATCCTAATAAGTGATCCCTAACTGCTATGATCTTCAGGTACCATTGGATTCATTCCCAGCCATTTAACAAGTTAATGTCCCTCCTTATTATTAGGTTTCTCTGACCAAAATCAATATTCTGTGGAGATCTCCCACATGCAGAGAGAAAGCATATCCCTGACCATTCCATAAGGCGGCCTTCAAGCTATGAATGTGGTCATCGTCTTTTAATGACCCCATAATCCCTTGCGGGGTGGAGTCTAGGCAACTGAATGGAACTAGCAGAGTGTTTTAATGGCCAGATGCCCTTCCTGTCGCCAATATGGAGTTTTGTTTAGCAGATATATTCTCATTGTGCCCAGGGAGAGAAATATCTGCCCCTACCTAGGATTGAACTCACAGCCTCCTGATTGTGAGGCAAGAGCTCCACCTCCAGGTCACCACACCGCTCCAAGGCTATGAATGTGGTGCCCCCTCAAATTCTGGATCCTGAAAATCTCAGGGCCGTTTTTGCTCGTTTCTGCCCTCCCCACTCCCCAGGAGCACTTTGCAGGCCTCCCAAACCCTCTGCACGTCCGTTTTTGCAAAGGCGGCGGGATTTCAGGAGGCCAAAAATGCTGTATTCAGTGTAAAAGATGCACATAGGTTTTCACCCTCTTGGGGGGGGGGAAGTGCGTCTTATACTCCAAAAAATACGGTAGTCACTCTGGGAACTCTCTAAGTCAGGGGTGTCAAACTCGATTTCATTGAGGGACGGATCAGGGTTGTCTTTGACCTTGAGGGGCTGGGGTGGGCGTGGCTGGGTTGGCCATGGCCAGCTGAACGTCACTCGTGTCAGGGGTGCCTGTGGGGGCCCGAGTGCTCTGGCAGCGAAAACGGGCTCCCAAGCTCCATTTCCAGCTGTGATTGCCTCTTGCAACCCTCTGCCATCAAAACGGAGCTGGCAGAGGCACCATGGGCCCGATGTTTCCAGGACAGCCCCATGGGCCAGAACTAAGTACCCTGCGGGTCTGGCCCTTGGACTTGAGTTTGACACTCTGGCTCTAAGTTATTTCCCCCTACAGCTGC